>NC_134360.1:205939952-205944952 GCF_048569485.1 Anomaloglossus baeobatrachus | reverse complement strand
TGTGGAGGACAGGAGGTGGATGACAGGTCGGGAAGTGTTGGATAAGTACAACCTTAATAGCTCACATATCATCCAATATGAACAATTGAAACATGGAATAATAGGAGACCTGGGTGTGGTTGGAAGAGAGCTGAACAGAAGTTCGATTGATGAGTTACTGGAATGTGATGTAACAAGTATAAATGTCTCTAAAATTTATCGATCGCTAAGGGGGGCGCTTATCTCACGGGAGGATAGTCGGACTTTAAGGCTATGTGCGCACGTTGCGTACAGTTCACTGCAGAAATTTCTGCAGCGATCTGAAGAGCACATGTGCGCTTCTAATCGCTGCAGAAAATGTCCGTAGTGAAGCCGATTCCATGCGCTCTGCCTGCAGCTCCTGCCATAGACAGAGCAGGAGCTGCCGGCAAAGTGCAGGAAAGAAGTGACATGTCACTTCTTTTTACGCAGCGCTTCGGCAGTAGCCGAAGCGCTGCGCTCTAAAGCGCCACGTGCGCACGGCCCCTGCACAATCTCCATAGACTGTGCAGGGGACGCAGGACGCATGCAGTTACGCTGCGCTACAAAGCGCAGCGTAACTGCATGTATTTGCGCAACGTGCGCACATAGCCTAACAGCGTTGGGGAAACAATTGGGAAGGGAAAAGTGGTGGATGATATACTGAGAGGATGGGTACAAGTGCGGAAACATATTACCAATGAGAGATGGAGAGACACTCAATTCAGAATTCTACATAGGGCCATTATAGGTTTCAACATACCAGGTAGGGATAGGTGGTGTCCTAAGTGTCAAAAAGAGAAAACTGATATGCTGCATGGGCTATGGGAGACAATCGCTAGGTTCTGGAACCAAGTCAGACTATTTGCCCAGTCAACATGGGGAATTTTCAGCAAACTAGACTTAATGGTGTGGATTTTCCACTCCTTTGAGGGAGATGTAGGAGGAGGACCGAGCACGCAGGAAAAGAGGAAATACGCAATAACGCATGACATAGCCATGATAGCTAAGCGTTGCATCTTAAAACACTGGATTCAAAGGGAGGGCCCATCCATAAAGGAGGTTGTGGGCGAGCTACACAACCTTCTGAAGTGGGAAAAACTAGAAGCGGAGAGGGATAAAGATGGGTTGACAGCCAAGTTTTTTGTGAGATGGAGACATTTTATTGAAAGCCAATTCACACAGGGAGAAATAATTAACCTGATGGCACCTTTTGTTCACTCGGAGTGGTATATCCTGAGCGATATCCAGGACAGCCTGGGTAAACTGAGAATCACCTAGGAGGGGGCTCTGGCGGGAGGGGGAGACGAGACGGTTGGGAATACCAAGGTACGATAGCAAAATTGAAATCATTCAGGGACGACACAGAGATTTAACGAATTGTATTGCATATGTTATATTATATTTCATTACCTCTGTTTTGGTTTAATGTTACTGTATACTATCTTAAATCGAACAGCAGCATGGAACTCCAAATTGGGGTATCACCCACCTCTATGTCACATTTTGTCAGACGAATGTTCTTCTTTTGCAATGATACTTGTCATGTTTTTACAAATTTGAAAAATCAATAAAAAACGTTTTGGAAAAAAAAGGTGTGGTTTTATATACAAAAAGAGAGGAGATTGTTTGTTTTTTAATTTTAAATTACTCATTATCAATGAAGTAAACAATATAATAATAAAAACATAAAATTACAACAATATAAAATCAATATATTGATGAATATAAAAAAATAAATATTGACCATGGTTCATTCAAAAATTAATAAATCAACATTTTCAATACTGATGTTGAGCCAATCTGGGGTTAATCTTCTCGATTTAAATATCCAAAAATACTCCCTATTTATCAGCTTCCTCTATCTATATCAGTTAGGAAACTGTTCTATAATGTGGAGTCTTAATTCGTTGGAGTTTTTTTGATGTTCAAGGGTAAAGTGTTTGGATACAGTGTAACGCACAATGCCTGATACTGTGGCGATGTTTGTTTAATCTATTGTTTGGATGGTCCGGCCGACATATTGCAGCCCACTCTGTGTTCTAATAGATAAATGACATCCGATGAATTACAGGTAAGTGTTTGCTCCCCTTGTGGAGGTAAATGTTCTCCTTCCGTGTAGTATACATCTACAGCACAAGCAGTTTTTGTTTCTGAACCTGATCACTCCTTTGGATTCGTTGGCTCTAATACATTTCTTAAATTTCGGTTCCTTCTAAAAATAATTAATGGAATTTGGGGCAATTTTTTTACCTATGTCCGGGTCATTGTTCAATAAAAAAACAATATTTATACATTTTTTGATATTTAGGTGCAAATTACTAAAAGTAGTAACAAGGCTGCACTATATTAGAGTTATCCCTATCACTCACAGGGGATATATTGATGTTGGTCTTCATTTTTCAGAGATACTCAACTTGACTGAGGGACTTGATCTTATTAAAGACATCATTGAGAAGCTTTTTGGATACCCTTTATCCCGGAACCTCTTATGGAGTATTTTAGATTCTTTGATAAAATCATCATCCATACTACAATTTTTACGGATCCTTCAATATTGACTGTATAGCATATTGTGGATCCATTTGGAAAGATGACCACTGTGAAAACCTAGATAGATATTCACATCCACCCTTTTGAAAAAAGTGGATATGATAATGTGTCCCTGCTGGACCCATGAAATGTGATGATCCAAGAATTGGATATTGGTTGCAGAGATAGTAGAGGTGGATATTGTTCAGCTCATGGACGAGCTGTGGGTTGCAGTATGTCGGCTGTACCATCCAGCCAGTAGATTAAAGGGAACCTGCCACCAGTTTTGGGGTCTATAAGCTGCGGCCACCACCAGTGAGCTCTTATATACAGTATGTTAGAATGCTGTATATAAGAGCCCACTAGTGGTGGCCGCAGCTTATAGGCCCCAAATCTGGTGACAGGTTCCTTTTAAAGAAACATCACCACAATATCAGACACGGCATTATCAATCACACTGTATCTAAACACTTTACCCTTGAACACCAAAAAAACCCCAAAGAATTAAGACTCCGCATTATAGAACAGATTCCTGACTGTTGTAGATACATTTTGGAAGCTGAATAATAGGGAGTATTTTTGGACCTTTAAATCGAGAACATTAACCCCGGAGGGGCTCAACATCACTGTTGAAAATGTTTGTTGATTTATTAATTCTTGAACCAGGGTTAATATTTATTACCAATTAATTTTTATTTTCGTTATTTATTAATTTTATATGGTTCTAATTTCATTTGTTTTAATTATTGCATTGTTTACTTCATTGATTGTTATTTGATGACACATTGGTCACTAGCTCCTCTTTTTTGTATAGAACACCACAGCCTTTTGCACCTGAGGAAGGGGACGGTGGAGTCCCAGAAACGCGTAGTGTCTATTAATTGAAGCTTTTTGAATGATAACCCTTTGGTCCGCAGTGACTATTCATACGCCTTCTTTTTTTAGTCCTTTACTACGGGTCTATCCCCCTGCACTAGTTGCATTGGGGAGGCGTTCAGTGCAGCAGAGGATTATCGGGTAATGAGCTAACGCGCCTGAGGTGCAGAACCCGGTCCGAAATGCGTTTTTTTTAATCTTCAAGAAGTTATCAGACCCTGTTTATCTTGGCAGCGCCCGATGCTTTTTATCTTTCTTAGCTCTCGTTAATTCCAGTGAGGAGTTTGAGTCGCTTATGATTATTTTTTAGGTTAAGTGCACGCTACAAAAATGTCAGTCATTATGGTTCTCATATGAGTGCCCTGCTCCACCATCATTTTGGTTTATTTTTTGGCACTATAAGGCTGCTTTCACACTACGTTTTTTTAACATGCGTCATGAACGTTTTTTTGCTGTAAAAGCGGATCCTGCTTTAACAGCAAAAAAAAACGCATGTGTTATTTTGCAGGATCCTGTCACTAAGTTTATGGGCAGGCATTGGAGTCATGTGATCGGGAGTCAGTGGAACTGAACGTGATAGACTGGGAGCCGGCTTCTGACAGCTGCGGAGGCTCGTAACCAAGGTAAACATCGGGTAACTTGCTTGGATACACAATATTTACGTTGGTTACGAGCATCTGCAGGTGCTAGGAGTCGGGCTGCCTGCTCCCTGCACACGTAACCAACGTAAACATCGGGTAACTAAGAGAAGCGCTTTTCTTGGTTACCCAATATTTATCTTGGTTACAAGTGTCCGCAGCTCTCAGGCGGGGGGAGAGAGGGAGGAGAGGGAGAGGCAGAGAGGGAGGGGGAGAGAGGGGGGGAGAGAGACCGGGAGGGGGAGAGAGGGGGAGGGAGGGGGAGGGGGAGAGAGGGGGAGGAGAGGGAGGGGGGGAGAGAGGGAGCAGGGTGAGGGGGATAGAGGGAGGGGGAGAGAGGGGGGGGAGAGAGACCGAGGGGGAGGGGGAGAGAGGGAGGGGGAGAGGGAGGGAGGAGAGGGAGAGGGAGGGGGAGAGAGGGAGGAGAGGGAGGGGCATAGAGGAGGGGGAGAGAGACAGAGAGTGAGGAGAGGGAGAGGCAGAGGGGGGGAGAGAGGGGGGGGGAGAGAGACCGAGAGAGAGGGGGAGGGGGAGAGAGGAGGGGGAGAGAGGGAGGGGGGAGAGAGGGAGGGGGAGAGAGGGAGGGAGGAGAGGGAGGGAGGAGAGGGAGGGAGGAGAGGGAGGGAGGAGAGGAGGGAGGGAGAGGGGAGGGAGGAGAGGGAGGGGGAGAGAGGGAGGGGGAGAGAGGGAGGGGAGGGGAGGGAGGGAGGAGGAGGGAGGGAGGGAGGGAGGGAGGGAGGGGAGGGAGGGGGAGGAGAGGGAGGGAGGAGAGGGGAGAGAGGGAGGGAGGAGAGGGAGGGGAGGAGAGGGAGGGAGGAGAGGGAGGGAGGAGAGGGAGGGAGGAGAGGGAGGGAGGAGAGGGAGGGAGGAGAGGGAGGGAGGAGAGGGGAGGAGGAGGAGGGAGAGAGGGAGGGAGGGAGGAGAGGGAGGAGGGGAGGGAGGGAGGAGGAGAGGGAG
>NC_134360.1:205925291-205939752 GCF_048569485.1 Anomaloglossus baeobatrachus | reverse complement strand
TTCTGCCCATATACAGTGTACATAGAAAGCTGCCAATCAGTGGTAGGATCGTGGCTGGGACTATCTGCAGCTCAGGACATGTAGGCTTCTCCTGCTAATTAAACAGTGAGTTTATAAAAACTACAGCAAGCAGCCTAGTATAGTGATACATAACTGGAATCAGGATCTCTCTATCTACATTATGCTGCTCTCAAATTAGGTGGCTTAAACTTGGTGACAGATTCCCTTTAAAGGGAATTTTGACATGAGGTGTTTGCCTTTTCTAATTGAGAGCAGCATAATCTAGAGAGAGATACTGATTTACAGTGATATATCACTTACTAGGCTGCTTGCTGTAGTTTTGTTAAAATCACTGTTTAATTAGCACGAGAATATCATGAGAGGACTACTTGGTGTGCTGCAGGTAGTCCCAGCTGCGCCCCCAGCACTGATTGGCAGCTAGCTATCTACGTTGAACAATAATATATTTTTGTTCAGTGTATGTACATAGAAAGCTGCCAATCAGTGGTGTGGATGGGGTTATACACAAGAGAACATGTAGTAAATAACACTTTTTAATCAAAACTACAGCAGGCAGCCCACTTAGTGACACATCACTGGAATCGTGGTCTCTGCCCCTACATCGTGCTGCTCTCCAGGTTCCTGAACCCATTTGACAGATTATTTTGGCGTTCTATGTAGCGTTTGAGGCCGGCGTGTATAACCCTTTCTGGTCTGAGGGGTCAGTGTTAGTGTGAACCGATCCCAAGCTCTGCAGTTTTGGTTGGATAGCCGCCTTTCCGCCTCACCTATTCTGCAGTCACTCCTTTTTCTCTCTGACATGATAATACATGTGGATGAGAAACTGTGGAAAGAAAAGCGCAATAGGGTCTTACCCCAAAAGGGGAGGAAGATATGTAATAAAAACACACTCCCCTGTAATGGTTGTGCCAGTCACAACCACTATGCAGGCATATATAAGATCCAGCTCCAGGCAGCAGTCCCAAAGTTGGCTGATAACAGAGAGTAATAGAAGAAGGGTCTTAATTCCGCACCAAGTACTCATTGCATCCAGGAAGAGATTAAGGCTATGTGCCCACGGGACTCTGTATCTGCGGATTTTTCTGCATCAAAATCCGCAGCTTTCCCCCGGAATCCGCACCTTTTCATAGGTGCGGATTTTGTTGCGGATTTTGCGTTTTTTTTTTGAATAGGCAAAATCCGCACGAAAATCCGCAACAATAATTGACATGCTGCAGATTTTTCCGCACGATTTCCGCTGCGGAAAAATCCGCAGCGTGGGCACAGCATTTCCCAAATGCCATAGAAATGGCTGCGGAGTAGCTGTGCTGCAGATTTCAGGAAAATCCGCGACTTTTCCGTGAGAAATCCGCGGCAAAATCCGCACATTTTCTGCAGCGTGGGCACATAGCCTTATGCTTCTTTAATAACATGCACAAGTCTACGCGTTTCTAGAGAGACAGACACAGCTCCCTTCATCAGGACATTGGCAAGAGAACATCAAAATCTCAACTTTTTGTTGATTTTCTCTTGCCAATGTCCTGATGAAGGGAGCTGTGTCTCCAGAAACGCGTAGACTTGTGCATGTTATTAAAGAAGCATTAATCTCTTCCTGAATCCATAGAGTCCTTGGCGCGGAATTAAGACCCTTCTTCTATTACTCTCTGTTATCATGATAATACATGTGAGCAGACACAGGCATGTATGGAGTCAGATGGTTGGAGGATGCACAGAGTGCCATCATGGGCCGCAGGTTACGGGATTAGGAAGACACACTTTATGGCCTCTAATAATGGAGCCCTATGGAGCTTTTTTTTCTCCCCCCCAAAAGAAAACTAAAGATTTTAGCCTAAAGCCTGCTTTACACGTTTCAATATGTCGTGCGATCGCATGAGCGACCGCCCCCCCCCCCCCGCCCCCATCATTTGTGCGGCACGGGCAATTTGTTGCCTGTGTTGCACAATGCTGTAACCCCTGTCACACGTACTTACCTTCCAAACGACCTCGCTGTGGGCGGCGAACATCCTCTTCCTGAAGGGGGAAGGACGTTCGGCGTCACAGCGACGTCACACAGCGGCCGCCCAATAGAAGCAGACACCAACATACCCGCACACCTCCTTCCTCCCTCGTTGCCGGCGGGACGTAGGTAAGCTGTGTTCATCGTTCCCGGGGTGTCACACGGAGCGATGTGTGCTGCCCCGGGAACAATGAACAACCGGACGTTCGATTTTTAGAAAATGAACGACGTGTCAACGATGAACAAGAAGGTGAGTATTTCTGCTCGATCACACTCGCTGGCGCTGTCACACGCTACGATATCACTTACGATGCCGGATGTGTGTCACTTATGACGTGATCCCGACGACATCTCGTTAGATATATCGTAGCATGGAAAGCCCGCGTTAAGCACGTATCTGCGAATGCTACTAAATACTGGTAAGACACAACCCTGAGACCTGGCAGGGTGCAGAGCATGAGAAGCACGGTGGCTCAGTGGTTAGCACTGCACAGTGGGCAGCACGGTGGCTCAGTGGTTAGCACTATACAGTGGGCGGCATGGTGGCTCAGTGGTTAGCAATGTACTGTGGGCAACAATGGTGGCTCACTGGTTAGCACTGCACAGTGGGCAGCATGGTGGCTCAGTGGTTAGCACTGCACAGTGGGCAGCATGGTGGCTCAGTGGTTAGCACTGCACAGTGGGCAGCATGGTGGCTCAGTGGTTAGCACTGCATAGTGGGCAGCATGGTGGCTCAGTGTTTAGCACTATACAGTAGGCGGCATGGTGGCTCAGTGGTTAGCAATGTACAGTGGGCAACAATGGTGGCTCAGTGGTTAGCACTGCACAGTGGGCAGCATGGTGGCTCAGTGGTTAGCACTGTTGCTTTATATCGCAGGGGTCAAATCCCACCAAGGATAACATCTGTAAGGCATTTGTATGTTCTCCCCGTGTTGCATGGGTTTCCTCCCACACTCAAACACATACAGATAGGGAATGTACATTGTGAGCCCCGATGGGGACAGTGATGATCACGTCTGTAAAGTGCTGAGGAATTAATAGCGCTATACAAAAGAGTAAAATAAATCTTTTCTCCATAAATTGAAATCTACACCTGATATGAATTTTGATACCTTTACCCAATAATTCTATAGATGTGATCTTCTTTAATGTGTGGTGATGTCCTGACTCTCCCCGAGAGCGGATGTCGAAGCAGATTCAGGGAAAGTCAGAACATTATGAAGCATTCCAATATGCCTCATCCTTTCAGGCTGGGACTACATTGCGCCCTTCGCTGAAACACAAGCTGTGCAGACGGGGATCGCAGTATGGTGCGGCATAATACAACTGTGTGGGGCCAAGGCCCGCGTCTGGGGGCCAAGGCCAGCGTGTTTGGGCCGCAAAGCCAGCGTCTGGGGGCCAAGGCCAGCGTCTGGGGGCCAAGGCCAGCGTCTGGGGGCCAAGGCCAGCGTCTGGGGGCCAAGGCCAGCGTCTGGGGGCCAAGGCCAGCGTCTGGGGGCCAAGGCCAGCGTCTGAGGGCCAAGGTCAGCGTCTGGGGGCCAAGGTCAGCGTCTGGGGGCCAAGGTCAGCGTCTGAGGGCCAAGGTCAGCGTCTGAGGGCCAAGGTCAGCGTCTGAGGGCCAAGGTCAGCGTCTGAGGGCCAAGGCCAGCGTCTGGGGGCCAAGGCCAGCATGTTTGGGCCGCAAAGCCAGCGTCTGGGGGCCAAGACCAGCGTCTGGGGGCCAAGGCCAGCATGTTTGGGCCGCAAAGCCAGCGTCTGGGGGCCAAGGCCAGCGTGTTTGGTAACAATCTAGATGTACATTGCTTTATGCGTCATTATTGTGAGTGGATCATGAGGATCTAATTTGTTGCTCTCTTGTCCTCAGGCATCAGCGCCCTCCTGACGTGGAGGTCTGCACCCCCTGCAGTGAGTTATCCAATGGTGTGAGAATAATTGTGGAATAATGGATGGTCTCTCCAAACCTGTGAACCACGAGCCAAGGAAGCCACAGACCCGCACAGGCCGCGTGCGAGTGGTGAACAACCAGAAGCATAAGCACCGGGGGGACGGTAAACCAGCGAGAGATAATGATGGTAGCGCTACAATTACTGTGAAGAAGGGCAAATCTACAGAGCCCTGCGGGGGGATCGTGGAGGATGCGAAGATCTGTAAAGAGAACTCAACTAATTGCACTAGTAACACAGGAGACTTGGGACTGGGCCTCCAAGACTTGGGTCACACAAGAGCTAAGAAGTCATCTCCACCGCTAGCGGGGAACAGTAGACCATCCCGAGCGAACAAGTCAGAGCAAAGTGGTCCAAAATCCAAAGATGCTGGAGAGACCGTTGGGAATCGGGACACTACACGTCCTAAGGGCTCTTCAGAAAATGATGCAGAACGTGTCCGGACAGAATCTGTACATCAGGGGTCACCCGAAGATCTGCAGAAGTCTGCGGCAGCAAGCCCACCAGGTGAGCGGGCCAGAGGTTACTCCAAATTGTGCTGTTCCTTGTATGAGAATCGCTCTGAGGCACATTGCCGACTCAGGATTTATGGGATGTGTTTATCTGAACTAATGATGAGCGAGCACTACCATGCTCGGATGCTCTTTACTCGTAACTAGTCATGAGCGGGCACTACAATGCTCGGATGCTCTTTACTCGTAACTAGTGATGAGCGGGCACTACCATGCTCGGATGCTCTTTACTCGTAACTAGTGATGAGCGGGCACTACAATGCTCGGATGCTCTTTACTCGTAACTAGTGATGAGCAGGCACTACCATGCTCGGATGCTCTTTACTCGTAACTAGTGATGAGCAGGCACTACCATGCTCGGATGCTCTTTACTCGTAACTAGTGATGAGCGGGCACTACCATGCTCGGATGCTCTTTACTCGTAACTAGTGATGAGCGGGCACTACCATGCTCGGATGCTCTTTACTCGTAATTAGTGATGAGCAGGCACTACCATGCTCGGATGCTCTTTACTCGTAATTAGTGATGAGCAGGCACTACCATGCTCGGATGCTCTTTACTCGTAACTAGTGATGAGCGGGCACTACCATGCTCGGGTGCTCTGTACTTGAAACTAGTGATGAGCGGGCACTACCATGCTCGGGTGCTCAGTACTCTTAACTAGTGATGAGTGAGCGCTAGCATGCTCAGGGGCTTGGTTGAGGCTTGAGGCTCGGATGGGCGTGACTCGAGTACCCGAGTATAATGGAAGTCAAATTTAAACTTCAGTATTTTTCCGGGAAATCTTCCAGAAAACCACTTCGAGTTTCCAATTGACTTCAATTCTACTTGGGTACTTGAGTTGCCTGACAAAGCTTCCAACTGCTCTTAATGAGCCCTGAGCATGGTAGTGCTCGCTCATCACTAGTTACCAGTACTGAGCACCCGAGCATGGCAGTGCTCGCTCATCACTAGTTACCAGTACTGAGCACCTGAGCATGGTAGTGCTCACTCCTCACTAGTTACGAGTACAGAGCACCCGAGCATGGTAGTGCCCGCTCATCACTAGTTACGAGTACCGAGCACCCGAGCATGGTAGTGCCCGCTCATCACTAGTTACGAGTACAGAGCACCTGAGCATGGTAGTGCCCGCTCATCACTAGTTACGAGTACAGAGCACCCGAGCATGGTAGTGCTCGCTCATCACTAGTTACGAGTACCGAGCACCCGAGCATGGTAGTGCCTGCTCATCACTAGTTACGAGTACAGAGCAGCTGAGCATGGTAGTGCCCGCTCATCACTAGTTACGAGTACTGAGCACCTGAGCATGGTAGTGCCCGCTCATCACTAGTTACGAGTACCGAGCACCCGAGCATGGTAGTGCTCGCTCATCACTAGTTACGAGTACTGAGCACCCGAGCATGGTAGTGCCCGCTCATCACTAGTTGCGAGTACCGAGCACCCGAGCATGGTAGTGCTCGCTCATCACTAGTTACGAGTACAGAGCACCCGAGCATGGTAGTGCTCGCTCATCACTAGTTACGAGTACTGAGCACCTGAGCATGGTAGTGCTCGCTCATCACTAGTTACGAGTACAGAGCACCCGAGCATGGTAGTGCCCGCTCATCACTAGTTACGAGTACCGAGCACCCGAGCATGGTAGTGCCCGCTCATCACTAGTTACGAGTACAGAGCACCTGAGCATGGTAGTGCCCGCTCATCACTAGTTACGAGTACAGAGCACCCGAGCATGGTAGTGCTCGCTCATCACTAGTTACGAGTACCGAGCACCCGAGCATGGTAGTGCCTGCTCATCACTAGTTACGAGTACAGAGCAGCTGAGCATGGTAGTGCCTGCTCATCACTAGTTACGAGTACCGAGCACCCGAGCATGGTAGTGCCCGCTCATCACTAGTTACGAGTACTGAGCACCTGAGCATGGTAGTGCCCGCTCATCACTAGTTACGAGTACCGAGCACCCGAGCATGGTAGTGCTCGCTCATCACTAGTTACAAGTACTGAGCACCCGAGCATGGTAGTGCCCGCTCATCACTAGTTGCGAGTACCGAGCACCCGAGCATGGTAGTGCTCGCTCATCACTAGTTACGAGTACTGAGCACCAGAGCATGGTAGTGCTCGCTCATCACTAGTTACGTGTACAGAGCACCTGAGCATGGTAGTGCTCGCTCATCACTAGTTACCAGTACTGAGCACCCGAGCATGGTAGTGCCCGCTCATCACTAGTACCAGGAACCAGAGCATGGTAGTGCCCGCTCATCACTAGTTACCAGTACTGAGCACCCGAGCATGGTAGTGCCCGCTCATCACTAGTTACGAGTAGAGAGCACCCAAGCATGGTAGTGCTCACTCATCACTAGTTACGAGTACAGAGCACCCGAGCATGGTAGTGCCCGCTCATCACTAGTACCAGGAACCAGAGCATGGTAGTGCCCGCTCATCACTAGTTACCAGTACTGAGCACCCGAGCATGGTAGTGCTCGCTCATCACTAGTTACGAGTACTGAGCACCCGAGCATGGTAGTGCCCGCTCATCACTAGTTACGAGTAGAGAGCACCCAAGCATGGTAGTGCTCACTCATCACTAGTTACGAGTAGAGAACACCCGAGCATGGTAGTGCTCGCTCATCACTAGTTACGAGTACTGAGCACCCGAGCATGGTAGTGCCCGGTCATCACTAGTTACCAGTACTGAGCACCCGAGCATGGTAGTGCTCGCTCATCACTAGTTACGAGTAGAGAGCACCCGAGCATGGTAGTGCTCGCTCATCACTAGTTACGAGTAGAGAGCACCCGAGCATGGTAGTGCTCGCTCATCACTAGTTACGAGTACTGAGCACCCGAGCATGGTAGTGCTCACTCCTCACTAGTTACCAGTACAGAGCACCCGAGCATAGTAGTGCTCACTCCTCACTAGTTACCAGTACAGAGCACCCGAGCATGGTAGTGCTCACTCCTCACTAGTTACCAGTACAGAGCACCCGAGCATGGTAGTGCTCGCTCATCACTAGTTACGAGTACCGAGCACCCGAGCATGGTAGTGCCCGCTCATCACTAGTTACGAGTACAGAGCACATGAGCATGGTAGTGCCTGCTCATCACTAGTTACGAGTACAGAGCACCTGAGCATGGTAGTGCCCACTCATCACTAGTTACGAGTACAGAGCACATGAGCATGGTAGTGCCTGCTCATCACTAGTTACGAGTACAGAGCACCTGAGCATGGTAGTGCTCGCTCATCACTAGTTACGAGTACCGAGCACCCGAGCATGGTAGTGCTCGCTCATCACTAGTTACGAGTACTGAGCACCTGAGCATGGTAGTGCTCGCTCATCACTAGTTACGAGTACAGAGCACCCGAGCATGGTTGTGCCCGCTCATCACTAGTTACGAGTACAGAGCACCCGAGCATGGTTGTGCCCGCTCATCACTAGTTACGAGTACAGAGCACCTGAGCATGGTAGTGCCCGCTCATCACTAGTTACGAGTACCGAGCACCTGAGCATGGTAGTGCTCGCTCATCACTAGTTACGAGTACAAAGCACCCGCGCATGGTAGTGCTCGCTCATCACTAGTTACGAGTACAGAGCACCTGAGCATGGTAGTGCCCGCTCATCACTAGTTACAAGTACAGAGCACCTGAGCATGGTAGTGCTCGCTCATCACTAGTTACGAGTACAGAGCACCCGAGCATGGTAGTGCCCGCTCATCACTAGTTACCAGTACTGAGCACCTGAGCATGGTAGTGCTCGCTCATCACTAGTTACGAGTACTGAGCACCAGAGCATGGTAGTGCTCGCTCATCACTAGTTACGAGTACAGAGCACCTGAGCATGGTAGTGCTCGCTCATCACTAGTTACCAGTACTGAGCACCCGAGCATGGTAGTGCCCGCTCATCACTAGTACCAGGAACCAGAGCATGGTAGTGCCCGCTCATCACTAGTTACCAGTACTGAGCACCCGAGCATGGTAGTGCCCGCTCATCACTAGTTACGAGTAGAGAGCACCCAAGCATGGTAGTGCTCACTCATCACTAGTTACGAGTAGAGAACACCCGAGCATGGTAGTGCTCGCTCATCACTAGTTACGAGTACTGAGCACCCGAGCATGGTAGTGCTCGCTCATCACTAGTTACGAGTAGAGAGCACCCGAGCATGGTAGTGCCCGGTCATCACTAGTTACTAGTACAGAGCACCCGAGCATGGTAGTGCCCACTCATCACTAGTTACCAGTACTGAGCACCTGAGCATGGTAGTGCTCGCTCATCACTAGTTACGAGTACAGAACACCCGAGCATGGTAGTGCCCGCTCATCACTAGTTACGAGTACTGAGCACCCGAGCATGGTAGTGCCCGGTCATCACTAGTTACCAGTACTGAGCACCCGAGCATGGTAGTGCCCGCTCATCACTAGTTACCAGTACTGAGCACCCGAGCATGGTAGTGCTCGCTCATCACTAGTTACGAGTAGAGAGCACCCAAGCATGGTAGTGCTCGCTCATCACTAGTTACGAGTACAGAGAACCTGAGCATGGTAGTGCTCGCTCATCACTAGTTACCAGTACTGAGCACCCGAGCATGGTAGTGCCCGCTCATCACTAGTACCAGGAACCAGAGCATGGTAGTGCCCGCTCATCACTAGTTACCAGTACTGAGCGCCCGAGCATGGTAGTGCTCGCTCATCACTAGTTACGAGTAGAGAACACCCGAGCATGGTAGTGCCCGCTCATCACTAGTTACGAGTAGAGAACACCCGAGCATGGTAGTGCCCGCTCATCACTAGTTACGAGTAGAGAACACCCGAGCATGGTAGTGCTCGCTCATCACTAGTTACGAGTAGAGAACACCCGAGCATGGTAGTGCCCGCTCATCACTAGTTACGAGTAGAGAACACCCGAGCATGGTAGTGCCTGGTCATCACTAGTTACCAGTACTGAGCACCCGAGCATGGTAGTGCTCGCTCATCACTAGTTACCAGTACTGAGCACCCGAGCATGGTAGTGCTCGCTCATCACTAGTTACCAGTACTGAGCACCCGAGCATGGTAGTGCTCGCTCATCACTAGTTACGAGTAGAGAGCACCCGAGCATGGTAGTGCTCGCTCATCACTAGTTACGAGTACTGAGCACCCGAGCATGGTAGTGCCCGGTCATCACTAGTTACCAGTACTGAGCACCCGAGCATGGTAGTGCTCGCTCATCACTAGTTACCAGTACTGAGCACCCGAGCATGGTAGTGCTCGCTCATCACTAGTTACGAGTAGAGAGCACCCGAGCATGGTAGTGCTCGCTCATCACTAGTTACGAGTACTGAGCACCCGAGCATGGTAGTGCTCGCTCATCACTAGTTACGAGTAGAGAGCACCCGAGCATGGTAGTGCACGGTCATCACTAGTTACCAGTACTGAGCACCCGAGCATGGTAGTGCTCGCTCATCACTAGTTACGAGTAGAGAGCACCCGAGCATGGTAGTGCTCGCTCATCACTAGTTCCGAGTACTGAGCACCCGAGCATAGTAGTGCCCGCTCATCACTAGTTACGAGTACTGAGCACCCGAGCATGGTAGTGTCCGCTCATCACTAGTTACGAGTACAGAACACCCGAGCATGGTAGTGCTCGCTCATTACTAGTTACGAGTACTGAGCACCCGAGCATGGTAGTGCTCGCTCATCACTAGTTACGAGTACTGAGCACCCGAGCATGGTAGTGCCCGCTCATCACTAGTTACGAGTACTGAGCACCTGAGCATGGTAGTGCCCCCTCATCACTAGTTACGAGTACAGAGCACCTGAGCATGGTAGTGCCCGCTCATCACTAGTTACCAGTACTGAGCACCTGAGCATGGTAGTGCCGGCTCATCACTAGTTACGAGTACAGAACACCCGAGCATGGTAGTGCTCGCTCATTACTAGTTACGAGTACTGAGCACCCGAGCATGGTAGTGCTCGCTCATCACTAGTTACGAGTACTGAGCACCCGAGCATGGTAGTGCCCGCTCATCACTAGTTACGAGTACTGAGCACCCAAGCATGGTAGTGCCCGGTCATCACTAGTTACCAGTACTGAGCACTCGAGCATGGTAGTGCTCGCTCATCACTAGTTACGAGTACAGAGCACCCGAGCATGGTAGTGCCCGGTCATCACTAGTTACCAGTACTGAGCACCTGAGCATGGTAGTGCTCGCTCATCACTAGTTACGAGTAGAGAGCACCCGAGCATGGTAGTGCCCGGTCATCACTAGTTACCAGTACTGAGCACCTGAGCATGGTATCATCACTAATCTGAAGCAATTTCAGAATTTAATAGGAAATTGTTCTAATTTTTGCAACATGAATAGGTCCTGTTCTAGATCTATAGCTTGTCCTTGTGAGGGAGGTGACAGCATTCAGCACCATTTAACCAGTGCAGACTGTAACCTGTTCCCCATTGAAGGGTTTTCTTAATTTTGGCAGAATTGCACCTCTCCCCAGTGTCCTGACATCCTGCTTGCTGGGGAGCGGCCCACTCCTGTGTGATTTGACAATGTTGACTACTGGCTTGGTCATGCCGTTGGCATTGTGGTCTCCAATGCCGGAAACACAGGCAGCTTTGCCTCTGCATCATCGGAGGAGACAAAAGCTGTCCGGATCCAACATCAGATCAGTGTTAGTAGCTAGAGATGGAGCGGATCGATTTGCCGGACTTTGGTCTTTTTTTTCCCGGTCAGTAGTCTCTGGCCACTGAGAAGTAGGCTCGCTAATCTCTTACTTCCAAGATCCCCGGCATGGCTTTTGATTAGCTGGGCCATCACTGCTGGAGGATTGGCTAACATCAGGATTATTACCATGCATGAACACCTTACATCTTCTTATATATTAACCCTTCTCTCTGCTTTTGGTTAATTTACAGAGAACGATCCTACCGCAGAGCTGGAGACTTCAGACAGGACATCTGGAGAGCACGGCAATCTAGCAGACCAAGAACTGGGCCTGAAACAAGCAGAAGAAAGGCTGGAGAGGGATTATATCCACCGCTTAGAGAAGGTATCATGTCCTACTTTAGTATCTACACAGCTATTGTGAATGGTTATCTGTCCCACAACTGTTTTTCCAAAATTCTGCGTGCACATGAACGCTCTGCTCAGCCGAGTGTCCATGTGTCATTGATGGTGAGAGGGTAGAAAGATGCTGCCATGCCCCTTCTGATGCAGGTATATTCCCGGATTGGTATGCTATCCAGTCTGCAGAATGTTTCCTTACCGAGCAGATTTTAGGCTAATATTAGTGAATTTTCTTGTTTTGATGGCTTTTTATCACAGCTGTGTGCGCACTCTGCAGTTTTGATGCTTTTTTTTTTTTTGGTGCAGTTTTGTGACAAAAACGCATGTCTGTCCTTATGCTTTGAAAATTCTGAAATGCTGTGCGCACGCTGCTTCTTTTTTCCTTGCAGATTTTGGTGCAGAAAAAAGAAGCAGCGTGTCAATTCTTGGTACATTTTTCCCTACGTTTTTCAGCCCTTCATCATGAAAAACACATGGCAAAAACCTTTTGGTGCGTTTTTCTGCCAGAAGATGCAGTTTTGAATGCAGAAAATTTCTGCACCAAACACTCAGCGTGCGCACGTAGCCTTAAAGGGGTTGTCAGCTTTGAACAATCCCTCCTGGTTACAAAGATCTCTTGACGGTAAGCTGATAACACAGTGCCGATACCCCCAGATGTAACCTCCAGAGAAACCTGGCAGTAATTCCTTGTGCCCACGTTGGTTTTTCATGCTTTTTTCTTTGCTTCTTTTAATCAATAAAAGCAAGGAAAAATAATCCCAGCAAAGTCTGAGAATCTTTACTTGCTGTGCACATGCTGCTTCTTTTTTTCCTTGCAGTTTTTGTTGCTGAAAAAAGCAGCAGCATGGCAATTGTTTCTGCATTTTTCCGGCTTTTTTCACAAATTGACTTTAATGGAGTCAATGAAAAAAACGCTTGTGTAATATGCTCATATATTGCTTTTTGTGTGCATTTTTATGTGCTTTTTGACATCACTCGGGTTCCCTGGAGCCATTTCCTCATCTTGCGGTCTTTATTGCAAGGCCTAGGTGCAGGGAACCCCAGTGATGTCACAAGGTGAATTGAGTTCCTGATAGTGGATCATCAGGGTTTTCTACAGATCTGCTGGCATGAACTCGATTCACCTTGTGGCATCACTGGGGTTCCCTGCACCTAGGCCTCGAGGTCTTTACCTGCAGGGAACTCTGGTGACGTAGGTGCCCTGGTCTGTAAAGCTATCCGTACCTCAGTAACCCGGGGTCGTCAAGGTGACGACCCCGGGTTACCATGGCAGGGATCGGGTCCCTGTTATCGCATTACAGGGACCCGATCGCCAGGGAGAGGTAAGAGAGTCCTCTCCCTACCCCCTGAATGCTGCAGTTGGACTGACTGCAGTATTCAGGGGATTAAACTACCAGGAGCAAAGCGGGCACCGCCTCCGGGCAGTGAGAGCCGGGTCCCAGCAGTAACATCAGCTGATGACCGCTGGGGTACGGGGTACAGCACTTTAACCCCCTCGCTCGCCATGACTAAAATGCACACAAAAAGAAGCATGGAAAAAAGCGTGAAAAACCGTGCAAGTGCAATAAAAAAATACACATTTTATCAGCTGCTTTTTTAATTGGTGTTAGTTAAAAGGAGTGTATTATCAGAAAAGAAAATGACCCATTGTTTAAATCGGGTATTTGCTATTTGTAGTATTTATTTATTTTTTTTAAATCTTAATTAGTATTACAATTTTCACACTGGCCACTGGTGTTCTTTTTACACTGTTCCTTACAGCATTCTCATTATCATCAGAGGCAGGATTACAATGACCGAAAACACCTCTAGATACAGCTAATAACACATGATCCACCAATCACAATAGGCGATGTCACAGCTCACCTACTCCCCCTCTCTTCACAATGACCTTTGCACTCGCTCATTAAATGCTTCAGTTCCTTAATCTAATAGGAAGTTAGGCCCTGATTCGTCAAAGTGTTCACCCGTAAAACACTTTGCAAAGTCACAGATCTTTTACGCCTCTCGAGGTTGCACGAAAATGTTTTCCATTTTGGCATTTTCGCATCAGTTTCGGCCAGCTCTGCCGAAATGAGCAAAGCTGGGATGAGGGGTGGCGTACCATACTAAACAAACCTGCATCCAGACACCCCTGTTTCATTAAGATGCGAGTGTTTCTTAATTAAATAATTGTTTCTGACTCTATTGCGCCCCCTCGTGAAGACTTGCATCAACAACACCGATCTTGTTGAATTGGAGCCTTAAGGCTATGTGCGCACTAGAAAGTGCCATTTTCTTAAGAAAAAAACGGACCCGCGATTTGCTGCGGTTTTGCCGCGGATTTTCCGCAAGTTGGTCCCCGCGGATTTTACCATTAATATGCATTCAATGCAATAAAGCACATTGAGAAAGGAAATTACTTTTTTTTTTTTTTCTTCTGAGATAGATAGATGGATAGATAAATAGAAGGATAGATAGATAGAAGGATAGATAGATAGATAGAGGACAGATCACTGCAGTTCTCCCGAGCGGTAATGTGGTGTTCACATTACCGACCGTGAGAAATGACCTGTGGTTACCTCTGCTGCCTCGTTGCAAGGCTGCATTCAGCAGTGTGTCAGTCGCGGCTGGATCAGTCTGCAAGCATCGTGGGACCTCGGTGGTTATGCCGGAGCTGTGTGTTTGTGGGGTGTAATAAAGGGGTGAAAGAGGGGCTTTTTTGTTATTTTATTTAAAATAAAGGATTTTTCGGTGTGTGTTTTTTTTTTTTTTTTTTTTTTTTTTTTCACTTTACTTACGGGTTAATCATGAAAGCTGTCTCATAAACGCTGCCATGATTAAGCCGGGACTTAAATGGCAGCGATCCAATGCCATTTAACTCCTTATTACCTGGATTGCCACCGCATCACGGCATCTGGAAGAGCCGGGGACACTCCGGGACTGCCGCATAATGGATACGACAGTCCCGGGGC
>NC_134360.1:203543691-203666501 GCF_048569485.1 Anomaloglossus baeobatrachus | reverse complement strand
CCGACTTCACACCCAAGTATCGCGAGAGCCTGTGACGTCACCGCTAGTCACAGTCTCGGCTCCGCAGCTAGAGGAAATGTGAAGCGGCGGCCATGGAAGACAGTGTCAGCGCTGAGGTCGGGAGGGCAGGACTTCATCATCGCAGGTAAGCCATGTGTGCGGGTGAGAGGTGGGCTGAACATAGCGGGGTAATGTGTGCGGGTGCGAGGTGGGCGGAGCTTAGCGGGGCTATGTGTGCGGATGCGAGGTGGGCGGAGCCTAGCAAGGCTATGTGTGCGGTGCGAGGTGGGCGGAGCCTAGCGGGGTAATGTGTGCGGGTGCGAGGTGGGCGGAGCCTAGCGGGGTAATGTGTGCGGGTGTGAGGTGGGTGGAGCCTAGAGGGGTAATGTGTGTGGTGTGAGGTGGGCAGAGCCTAGCGGGGCCATGTGTGTGGTGCGAGGTGGGCGGAGCCTAGCAGGGCCATGTGTGCGGGTGCAAGGTGGGCGGAGAAGAGTGGGGTAATGTGTGCGGGTGCGAGGTGGGTGGAGCCTAGCGGTGTGAGGTGGGCGGAGCCTAGCGGGGTAATGTGTGTGGTGCGAGGTGGGCGGAGCCTAGTGGGGTAATGTGTGCGGCTGCGAGGTGGGCGGAGTAATGTGTGCGGGTGCAAGGTGGGTGGAGCTTAGCGGGGCTATGTGTGCGGTGCGAGGTGGGTGGAGCAGTGGGGTAATGTGTGCGGTGCGAGGTGGGCGGAGCCTAGCAGGGCCATGTGTGCGGTGCAAGGTGGGCGGAGCCTAGCGGGGGGCCATGGGTGCGGGTGCGAGGTGGGCGGAGAAAAGCGGGGTAATGTGTGCGGTGCGAGATGGGCGGAGCCTAGCGGGGTAATGTGTGCGGGTGCGAGGTGGGCGGAGCCTAGCGGGGTAATGTGTGTGGTGTGAGGTGGGCGGAGCCTAGCGGGGCCATGTGTGCAGGTGCGAGGTGGGCAGAGCCTAGCGGGGTAATGTGTGTGGGTGCGAGGTGGGCGGAGCCTAGCGGGGCTATGTGTGCGGTGCGAGGTGGGCGGAGCCTAGCGGGGTAATGTGTGCGGTGCGAGATGGGCAGAGCCTAGCGGGGCCATGTGTGCGGAGCGAGGTGGGCGGAGCCTAGCGGAGCCATGTGTGCGGGTGTGAGGTGGGCGGAGAAAAGCGGGGTAATGTGTGCGGTTGCGAGGTGGGCTGAGCCTAGCGGGGGTAATGTGTGCGGGTGCGAGGTGGGCAGAGCCTAGCGGGGTAATGTGTGCGGTGCGAGGTGGGCAGAGCCTAGCGGGCCTATGTGTGCGGGTGCGAGGTGGGTGGAGCCTAGCGGGGCCATGTGTGCGGGCGGCGGAGTGCAAAGTGGGTGGAGCCTAGCGGCGCTATGTGACTGCATGGCTGGGGACAGGTGAGTGTGAGTGTGTGTGTGTGTGTGTACATGCTGAGTGCAGGAGGGGGCAAAGCCTAGCGGGGGAAATGTCGGCTCCCTGCACGCGTAACCAGGGTAAATATCGGGTTACTAACCAAAGCGCTTTGCTTGGATACCCGATGTTTATCTTGGTTACCAGCTTACCTCAGGCTGCCAGCGATGGCTCCCTGCACACTGTAGCTGTAAAAAGCCCTGCTTTTGCTGATAGAACCGTTCACATAACTCGAACTGCCGAACTTTTACCAAAAAGCTCGAGTTCTAGTTCAATCTAGAACACCCCCAAAATCACTCGAACCGTGAACTGGCGAACCTCGAACCACGAACTGCGCTCAACTCTAGTCAGTAGTAGGCCAGTAGGTGAGAAGGAGAGGAAGTGTAAGGAGTGAGGAAGAGAGAGAAGGCTCCTTGGAAGTCACTAGGTGGCAGACGATGGTCTGGGTCTAGTAGGAGCTGGACCCACGGTCGCAGGGATCGTGACAAGGGGCAAGGAACTGTCGAGGAGGACAACCGGTGGCCTTGTACCATCACGGGGCTGGGACCAGGGCATGACAGGGTACGTGGACCCTAGGTCAGGGAGTAGCTTCAGGCAACCTGACAATTGACCCGATGAGAACGGAGCATTCAAAATCCGCTCTCCACCCGCTCCAAAATCGAGGTACTAGCGCAATGAGGAGGATAGGACTTTCCACTAAAACAGTCCAGGAAATCCCAAGCGTGAACCCTGAGAGCAAGCTCCCTCAGTTAGCCACACTGGTGAGCGGGACCCGACTAGTTGTCGGTGTCAGCTTTATGGACTGAGTGAGTACGCAAGTGACCCTTTCACTCCCAACGGCACTCCCCAATCCCGACACCCCCCCCCCCGGGTCCGGACGTCCCTCGGATCCGAGCAGCCCGGCTGCTGACGCGGGGGCGGCACATTTGTGTTTATTTCTTTTTACTTATAGAATTAGTGACCCCTACTCATCACTAATTTTGGGCTTGATGACAGTTGTGCACTGTTATTAACCCCCTCATTACCCCAATTGCGACCGCACTAGGTCAATTGGGAAGAGCCGGGTAAAGTGCCAAGATTGTCGCATTTCCTCCCAGCCTCAGAATACCAGCCCCCAGCTGTTGGGCTCTATCTTGGCTGGGTATTAAAATTGGGAGGGACCGCATGCCAGTTTTTTAAATTATTAATTTAAATAATTAATTAAAAAAAAGCCACATGCGGTTCCTCTTATTTTGATACACAGGCAAGATAAGCACAGGGCTGTGGTCAGCAGCCTGTAGTCATGGGCTTTATCTGTGCTGGGTATCATAATATGGGGTGACATAATGAAAATTGTTTTATTTATTTTTTATACCATGATACTGACCTGCAGACCACGCGTGTGATTGGTTGCAGGCAGACACTGTCATACAGTCTGGGGGAGTGTCTGACTACAACCAATCACAAACACCAGGCTAGCCGGTGGGTGGGAAAGCAGAGCATATGGATGAGATATGGTGGTGTTATCCGGACGGGTTTTGTTGGCTTTTTCAGTCAACATACATTTGTATTGACCATACTCATTATTATTTTTAGATAGAGCTAATCTTTATATACAGATCCCATATTCTGGTAAACTGTAATTTGCAAAAATGACCTTTTTAATAGACCTTATGGATATTGAGGAATAGAGTCCAGGACCTTGCTGTGTGCTAATGTGATGCCCTGGCCTATCAGGTCGTCACAGGGTATTGTGCAATCTGCCCTTCTGCACAGTATCCCCCTCCTCCTTGGTTACAGGTCCCTGACCTTTGGTGTTGCCAAGAACAAGCTAATCAAAATCCTAGGAATACTCTGCACCACACCCACCAGACACAATAGTGGCTGACCTGAAGGGAATAGGGTCGCCCACTTGGGGGGTTGGTGGAAGGTCAGGAGTGTTAGGAGCATAAAAGGGTAGTGTTGGAGGTGAAAGTGAGAGGAGGTCAGGAGCTGGGCTCCTTGTTATTACTAGGTGGCAGACGTTGGTCTGGGCCTTGTAGGAGCTGGACCCCGGTCGCAGGGGATCGTGACAAGGGGCACGGACTGTCGAGGAGGAAAGCCGGCGGCTTTGTGCCATCACCGGACAGGGGCCAGAGCACGATGGGGTACGTGGACCCTAGGCCAGGCAGTAGCTTCAGGCGTCCTGGTAATTTACCCGACGAGGATGGAGCTTTCAAGATCCATTCTCCACCCGCACCAAAATCGGGGTACTAGCGCAACGAGGGGGATAGGACTTTGCCAATACATAGTCCAGGAAATCCCAACCGTGAACCCTGAGAGCAAGCTCACCCAGTTAGCCACACTGGTGAGTGGGACCCGACTAGTTTTATGCTAAAGGGACCAGTTAGAAGAAAAGGTGTGAAGGAAAAGGTCACAGACTAACAGGCAACTCCAAGCGGCAGTGGTGTCAAGAACTTTGGTTTACTACGGTTGTTGGTGTCAGCGTTATTGGACTGAGTGAGTACAAAAGTGACCCTTACTGTCCCAACGGCACCTCCCCGTCACCTTCACCGAGTCCCGGGGCATTCCTCCTACCCGTGAAAGGATTAAACACCAGGCTGCCCCCACCGTCGCCACCGGGTACTCCCAACTGCAGCGGTGGTACTCCACCTTACCACACACCACGGGTGGCGTCACAAACTTTACACATCTTCCCTTGTAAATATTCCCCCTTTTATTCCGAGTGGCCGCGCGACCCCGACCCCCAGGTCCGGAGACCCCTCGAGCCAACGCGGATCTGGATCCTAGCAGCAGTGGCAGGCTGCTGACGAGGGGGCGGCACACTAACACCAATGCCAAGTGTAAACGTAGCTATGATTGTTAGGTCTGGCGGTTTGCTTGGTAGTGGGCGTCATGGCAGGTCTCCGGGGGTCGGGCGGGTAAGCCTTCTCATCTCTCTGCACACAGGCTAGTCCTTCACAATCCTGGACATGCTCCAGTTCTCCGTAAGGTCACCCATCGCACCTTACTGGCCCTGAGGGGTGGGATTTCACCTCCGGGGGCGGAGCCTGTGCAGTTGTTTGCTCTGGCTGTGTTTTGCACTCTAAGAGACTCACTTCATGTTGTGGCATCGCTGGGAGGTGAGCTGCCATCGCTCCCAGCAATTTCTGCAATGCAGGGGTCCCAGGACGCCAGGTCCTCTAGTGTCAGCTGTTGCCAGGGCATATGTAATACCATGTCTTCTCATTCAGCAAGGTGGTGGGAGGTTCCTTCCATTCAATCTTCCTCACTCCATCCTTTGCCAATCTGGGGTGAAGGTGGAGACTGAGAGTTACCTCAGCAGTGTCAGCGGATCTATGAAAGGGATATTTACACCCGTTACGTCCTCTGGTCAGTGCTGATTATTTTCAGTTGTGCCTAAGTAGTAAGGCTAGTAGTTTGTGTTGCTGCTGGTTTGCTCTCTGCTCTGGTCTTTGTAGTGGATACTACTTTCCTGCTGGTATTGGTGCATTTGATCTGACTGTGGCCTGTGTGCCAAGCCGCCAGCCACCCCACTATTGTCACCTGGGAAGGACTCTACCAAAGTCCCCCCTTCCAGGACTGGAAGGCGGGTGAAAAGTATCCCAGCCCTTAAGTGTGAACAGTGGCGTGACGGCTAGCGCAAAGTGTGTCTGGCATACTGCATTTGCTGGCCTGCAGTCTTATCATCCCATCACTACCCATGCATTACAATGACTGACATCTACATTTATTATTTGAAGAATATTTTTTTTGTATGCCATCACAATTAATAAGTTATATACTGTATATAGAGTTGATTTTCTCCTGTTCACACTTATCAATTACCATTAATCAGAAATAGCAAATCATGATATTGATTTTGGACAAATGTTAGCCATTTACTGTTTCCGATGACTGTGCTCAGTGCAAAAAACAAGGTCTAAAAAGGTATAAATGAATTTGGTGTGGACGAACGTGACCAGCAGCAAAGATCCCTATCCTCAACCTATTTGATCTCCATTTGCATGAATTGAAATGAAGATTACAAGCCTAAAGGCCGCTTTACACGCTGCGATCTCGCTAGCAAGATTGCTATCGTGCGTACCCGCCCCCATCGGTTGTGCGTCACGGGCAAATCGCTGCCCGTGGCGCACAACATTGCTAGTCCCCGTCACACTACTTACCTGCCCAGCGATGTCGCTGTCACCGGCGATCTACCTCCATTCTAAGGGGGCAGTTCGTTTGGCATCACAGGACGTCACTAAGCGGCCACCCAATCAAAGCGGAGGGGCGGAGATGAGCGAGACGAACATCCCGCCCACCTCCTTCCTTCCTCATTGCCGGCGGCCGCAGTTAAGGTGAGGTTCGTCATTCCTGCGGTGTCATACATAGCACATATGTGCTGCCGCAGGAACGACGAACAACCTGCGTCCTGCAACAGCAACGATATTTGGGAACTGAACAGCATGTCAACAAGCAACCATAAGGTGAGTATTTTTTCTCGTTAGCAGTCGCTCCTACATGTCACATGCAACGATGTCGCTAACGAGGCCGGATGTGCGTCACGAATCTGTGACCCCAACGACATCTCATTAGCGATGTCGTTGCGTGTAAAGCGGCCTTAACCCTCTTGTCCAACATTAGTTTCTGACCTTACCAATTCCGTTCCTCATGAATGGACAAAAATTCCCACAGACACTTCCAAAAACTTATAGAATACCTGTCCAGGAAAGTGGAAATTGTTTCAGATACAAACGGACCATCTCCATATTAATGCCTATTGATTTAGAATTGTCATAAAAGCTTAGCTTCTGTAGATATAATGCGGGGGGGGGGGGGGCGCAATACTTTTTTCCATATAATGTACCACCAACCAAACAATTTGTAAAATAACAGCAAAAGCATAGCAGACTTTTAAAAAATGTAATAAAAACACTATTACACTTTGTAATCAATATAAGTAAATTTTAATTAATTGATTGCCTTATTCTAAGCTAAACATACAGTATTGTGATACAATTTTTTTTTGCTAACATTTTGTGAATTTTTGATAAATTGTGACTTGCTAATTGTCCTAATGAGGTGAAAGATCAACAAAAGAAAATGTTATATGCTTGATTATCCATATTTGTATAGATGCCTTTTTTTGATATAGCAGAAATGACTGGTTGGTTTAGAGCCAGATTTTCTAAAAGAAGAAAACAAATTTTAATAATTTGGTTATTAGAATTATGGAATTTTAAAAGACACGACTTTAAACAATTCATTACAAAAAATAACTTATTCTCAATTAATCTAGAATAATTCTGAACACAAATTCCAGTGAGTTTCAACTGCTTGTCCCATCAACCACAATCCTCATCCACGTGTCATAATATGGCACATGGATGTCATGGGGTTGAATCCTTAGTCATCACTCCCACCAGTAATAACAATTGAAAGCTGGTGCTTAGAAGATCTGGACCCAGCCTAATGTAGGGTAAAAAGTAAGAAAAAAAGCCAATCTAATAAGTCAGTTAAGAAGTATTCAAATCTAATAATATTTAAGTTCATATCCCAATAACCAGTTCATGACATATTTCCCCATTCCTTAGGGTGTTTTCACACATCCGGCATTTCGCAGGATTGCCGGATCCGGCACACTCCAGTACAGTGCAATACTGTACAATGGCATCGCGGTAAGCTTCGGTCACATGCTCCGGTCACATGACAGCATGTGACCGGAGCTTGCCGTGATGCCATTGTACAGTATTGCACTGTACTGGAGTGTGCCGGATCCGGCAATCCAGCGAAATGCCGGATGTGTGAAAACACCCTTACTAGCAGTATTTGTGGATTTTACCATCCTCGTACTATTAAAAGCTCTAAAAAATTCTGCTGTGGTGGTGGTTACTTCTTGTTGATTGATCGTTTGGTCCAAAGGCAAGGAGAAGGAAGCTAGCCATGATTGGACACGGGACTCGCATGACACACATAAACCCCGGCACAGAGAGTACAGACACCGCTGAAAGGGCACCAGTAAGGGAGGTGATTATAGGCTTTATTATTTTGCATGGAATCACAAGGGGCTGTTCTAGTAGTGGGCGACCCCTTTAACCCTGTACTGTGTGGCTAACAGGACCAGCAGCCTGGGAGGATAAAACATGTAATACTGGCACTTAACACAAATAAAAACATTACACATTAAGACAATTGGTGTCTTCGGGAGGAACGTGACAGCCTGCCCACCCCTTTACAAGCAGGTGTATGGATCAGGCTCATTGGGTGAGCTAGTCTCATACCTGGCAGATAATGGTTGTTGTTACACCAAAGATCTGCCTTTAACAGCCGTGGGCTATTAACCTATTAACCTGTTAAGTGTTGCTGTCAAACTCTGTCATTGGCATTAACAGACATGGAGGCACGTCATTCAATGTGTTCAACGGCGCTCCCATGACACAGTTATGGGGCAAAGATGGGCTGCTTTGACAGCCGGGGGTCTTTTGAAGACCTCCGTGCTGATCATCCAGGAGCTTCCACAAAAAAACAAGTCTTCGTACATCTATGTGGACAGAAATGTAAGAAAATTATGGTTCTCGGAATTAAAAAACACAAAAAAAACCAAACAAAAACCAGAAATTGTCCATGTCCGAAGGAAGGGTTCATCAATGCAACATATACTTAAAGATATTTATTCGGCAATATAAAAGGATGAACTGTAGGATCATAAGTTACATCTTAGAAAACAAAAATATATCATGCAAAAATGAAATCATTCTTTTGACAGTTAAATTGTTACATGGACTATAAGATTCCACCTCAAAATCATCTCTAGAATTCGACCTTTTCTTACCGTTGACTCTGCAAAAACTCTTAGGGGAACTTTGCACGCTGCGACATCGCACCTGCGATATCGTCGGGATCAAATCGAAAGTGACGCACATCCAGGGCCGGTAACGATGTCGCAGTGTGTAAAGCCTAGATGCACTGATCGCAAAAGCGTTGTAAATCGGTGATCTGTGTAGCATCGGTCATTTTCATCATGTCGGAACAATGTTGTTCCTCGTTCCTGCGGCAGCACACATCGCTGTGTGTGAAGCCGCAGGAGCGAGGAACATCTCCTTACCTGCCTATGCGGAAGGAAGGAGGTGGGCGGGATGTTTATGTCCCGCTCATCTCCACCCCTCCGCTTCTATTGGACGGCTGCCGTGTGACGTTGCTGTGATGCTGCACGACCTGCCCACTTAGGAAGGAGGCGGGTCGCCGGCCAGAGCGACGTTGCAGGGCAGGTAAGTGCGTGTGAAGCTGACGTAGCGATAATGTTTGCTATGGCAGCTATCACAAGATATTGCATGTGCGATGGGGGCGGGTACTATCGCACTCGGCATCGCTAGCATCGGCTAGCAATGTCGCAGCGTGCAAAGTACCCATTACTGTCGCTCTCATTCATTCTCGCCTGGATTGTTGTAATTGTTTACTAACTGGTCTCCCTGTTACTAAACTCTCCCCTCTCCAAATCCATTCTGAATGCCGCAGCCAGGATCATTTTCTTTTGCAACCGCTTCACTGATGCCTCTGCTCTTTGCCAATCATTGCATTGGTTGCCTATCCGCTACAAAATCCAACATAAACTTATCACTCTCACTCACAAAGCTCTCCACGGTTCCACACCACCCTACATCTCCTCCCTCATCTCTGTCTATCACCCCACACGTGCCCTCCGTTCTGCTAATGACTTAAGACTGACATCCTCAACAATTAGAACCTCCCACTCTTGTCTTCAAGATTTCTCACGAGCTGCGCCTATGCTCTGGAACACACTACCCAGAGCAATCCGATTAATTTCCAGCATCCACACCTTGAAGCGGGCCCTAAAAACGCATTTCTTTAGACTAGCCTATCACCTCACTGCCCTGATCTAATCTAGTCTCTTTCTGCCCTTCATAAAATTTACTTCTAATTCTCGTCCCCTGTACCTGTATAAATTCTCACTGACGGGTTCATGCAGCTGGTTTTGAATACCTTATTAAATCTATGGCTGGACCATATATGACAAGCTTCCCCCCCCAGTCACCTTTTGTGTCTCCCCTATTTCCCCATAGACTGTAAGCTTACGAGTAGGGCCCTCACTCCTGGTTTCTTAATTTTGTTATTTTGTATTGTCTCATATTGTCTGTACATGTCCCCTCTGAATTGTAAAGCGCTGGGACTATGTTGGCGCTATAGAAATAAAACGTATTATTATATTATTATTATTATAATATGATAAATAATGATAAATACTTACAGGCACACATGTCAAGCTAGTCAGTCCACAAAGAAATTTATACAAAGCTTCTGCAATTGTTTCAACACTTGCTCCATCTAAATTCTGGATGGATGATAAAAAAAATATTTAAGTGCTTTAACTTGAACTGATTATGAGATACTTTATAGAAATATGAATGAACACACATTAAGCTTAAATAGAAATTAGAAAATTTATTTGAGTAGAATACATAGGGTGATTGCAGACGTTGGGCCCAAGTCAAGAAACCCCTTTGAGTTGTTAAGTATATAGGCACACTGTTGATAGAGATGAGCAATTCTTTTGAAATTGAAAATTTTCCGCTTTTTTCCAATTTTTCAAATTTATGCACTTCAAAGCCTCCAATTGCCCTGAATGAAAAGACGTGTTTGACACTAGGAGGTCACCTAGGACTGTATACAACTCCTTTCAAGCTCTTTAGCTCAAACGCTACATTAGTAATGTCAATAAGACCTCAGTATTTCTGATTATGGGTAAGTGGATGGTAACTGGTGGTAACCAACAGCCTCTTTGATGACATTGCATAGTGGTGGACTTTTTAGGCTCTTTATAATTACACTTGTGATTCAATTGGTAAAATAATTTACAAGCAGTGGTCCAAAAATTATCCTATTTTTGGGAATAGCGACAGATGTGGTGTTTGCTCTTAAATTGAATAACAAATGGGCCAGGGCTCAGACCATATTGTCAATGAAGGAGCAATGGGAAGCACCAGTCCAGGGGTCAAACAACATATAGCTCATTCAAGTTGTCAAGCATCCACTAGGGGCGCAGGGACTTAGTGGAGATTGAACTCTAAAGTCCAGTAATACCAAAGCCCACCAGAGGTTGCTGGCACAAGCGTAATACTAGTCAAACAAGCCAAAGTCAAACTAGGATGTCTCGTCAGTACAGGGGAGTGAGCAAGCTATAAACAGGTGGAAGCAAGTGTCATAAGCTGGAAAGACATGTCAAGAGCCAAAAAGGGAAACAGAGTCAGGGACTGTAACCAAGGTCAGAGGCTCAAGTAAGTGCAAAGGAGGGGGAAAGGGGCCGGGACACAGAACAGGACCGAGGTCTGGAAGACAGGGCAGACAAACGTTACAAGGGGAATGGAGGTCAGGGAGAGGTAAGTTGGGCAGCAGGACGGATCAGGGCTAACTCACAAGAACCAGTTGCGCATGCTACAGAGCAGGAGCTATGACTGGCAGCGTTCCGGAGGTCTCCACACCATAATAAAGCAGTGCAAGTCCCGGAACGAGGCACAACAGAACAGACCCCACCCACCTGAATTAATCCTGTCAGAGCCAAGCTACAACCATGACACAAGTCATACTGTGATCATTTTAAAACATTTTTTGGACAGCACTAAGGTTTACACCAAAAAAAGTAAAAGGAAAAACTTTGTGGTTTCAGCCTGGACAGCAAGCTTGAACATTTTTTTGGTAGCATTTTGTAAACATTGTAACAATTTTTGCCCACTGTACAAATAAAATATAGTCAGTGAAGAAACAATGGCTTTTAACAAATTAACCACAAAAAGTTTTGGATGGATGAGCAGCAGAATTGTTCTTCGGAAAGTGAAAAAAACCAGTGAGTTTTTAATGTTAGTTATTCTTTTTTAGAAGCAGTAACAAGTTTGTTGTTTGGAAAGTGAGGAAGCAATGGCTTTTTAAAAATCTGTCCAAAGATTATGCTTTTTCTGAAAGCAGTTTTACACATTATTTGTGTCAGTGTCTAGCTGCCATGTGATGTGATAGCTAGATGCAATGATGATGAAGCCTGCCTTGCTGTGCATAAGGTCATGTGGTGATCCCTTTCTTGCTGATGGAATTTTCATAGTGGTGGCCATTTCAGAAGAGTCACAGGAAGTGATTGGTAAATTGTTTGAATTTGCCGGGGTTCACCAAATTTCTAAAAAAAAATAGCAAAAATGATCTGCCATTTTTGCAATTGCATTAAGACTTTGCAAGCAAACTTGGGCATATATGGCATCGAAATGTTAGAACTAATCTCTTTTGCATGTTGGGCTTTGTGAAGTATGCTGTTTTTCTTAGAATGGTGCCCAGCATAAATGAGTACACCCCCAACAGATTTGTTAGAAAATCTTTAGTTTCCTATCAGAATTAACATTTTCTATGGGATACCATACTGCATAAAAATGTGGACCAGCAATTACAAACAAGATTTGCTATTTTGCTCACCCCCAAAAAAAGGGAATTTTCTTAACAGCTTCATTCAAGAGTATGTTGCAAAAATGAGCACACCCAATGAAAGTCTTAAGCTGGCGTCACACGAGTGGATCTATCGTGTGATCGCATAAGCGATCGCAGCCACCCCCGTCGTTTGTGCATCACGGGCAATTGATTGCCCGTGGCGCACAAAGTCGTTAAACCCCTGTCACATGTACTTACCTCCCGAGCAACGTCTCTGTGTGCGGTGAACATCCACACCCTGAAGTGGGAGGGACGTTCGGCGTCACACGGCGGCCGGCCAATAGAACCGGAGGGGCAGAGATGAGCGGGACATAACATCCCGCCCACCTCCTTCCTTCCTCATTGCCGGCGGCACACAGGTAATCTGTGTTCATCGGTCCCGAGGTGTCACACGGAGCGATGTGTGCTGCCTCGGGAGCGACGAACAACCGGCGCGCCGAGGGAGGAACGAGATTATGGAAATGAACGACGTGTCAACGAGCAACGATAAGGTGAGTATTATTGCTCGTTAACAGTCGTTCGGAGGTGTCACATGGTACAATATCTCAAACGATGCCGGATGTGCGTCACTATCGTCGGGACCCCGGCGACATATCGCACGATATATCGTACCGTGTGACACCTCCTTTACTAGCAAAGCTAAACTTTAAACTCCAAAATTCTATTTACCAAAAATTCATCCACACAAGTCTAATTTCATTAACCCTTTCACCATCCGGCAATTTTCCTTTTTGTTTTTCCTCCCCTCCTTCGAAGAGCCATAACCTTTTTATTTTTCCATCAAAATAGCCATCTGAGGGTTTGTTTGTTGTGGGACATGTTGTACTTTTGAATGACACCATTCATTTTGCCATATAGTGTATTGGAAAAGGGAAAAAAATTCCAAGTGCAGTGAAATTGCAAAGGAAAATGCAATTGCACATTTTTTTTTTTTACACCATGTTCACTATGTGGTAAAACTGACCTGTAATAAAAGAAAAAAAGAGAGAAAAAAAGGGGAAAACAGGTGCAATATACTTACAAGTATCCGGCGCGGCTGTAACACTACTTCCGGGGACACTCAAACTACTTCTGGGGCCGCTCAATATCCCTCATGCATATGCACTGCTCCCCCCGCCCACTGGTAGTCCCAGCGTCTTTGATTTGTTGCAGTCAGACGCACCCCCACCCTGTGTGACAGCATGTCTGATTGCCTTCAATCACAGAAGCTGTAAAAATAAATAAAAAATTGGCCTAGGGTCCCCTCATATTATGATACACAGCACAGATAAAGTCTTGAAAAAAGGGCCAGAAAAATGGATAGTAGGTGGGACCATGATCCTTAAATTTGGTGAACCCAATAGCAAGTGGCAAATTGAATGCAAAAGAAATGCTAAAAAGATCAAAATATGAAAAATATGAACCCATTATTAATGAATTACAAAACGCTTGTTAAAATCATTAATTACATATCCAGAAAATCGTCAATACATAGTAGGTACAAGGTGAGGACTGAAGACATGGAAGTGGCCCTGAACGGATGTGTGATCAGCGCTCTGATAGGCAATTATTATTTGTAATTTGTTTTGTCTATTCTGTTGAGAACCGAACCTCAGGGCTTCCCATATACTGTATATGAGTTTGCTGCATTTTCCATTGCCTGCCCCACATTGTGGCCAGCGCATGTATAAACATTTACTTTTTCTCATCTGACCACTTCATATAATTTTTCTTTACCATTTTACCTGGACACTGTTTCTTTGACAGTTTTATTGTCTGTGTCCCTTACCACTTCCTTGTCTTCAGTCCTCACTTTGTACCTACTATGTATTGACGATTTTCTTGATATGAAATTATTGATTTTAACAATGGTTTTGTAATACATTAATAAAGGTTTCATATTTATTGTGATATTTTGATCTTTTTGGCATTTCTTTTGCCTTCTATTTGCCAGTGTGACGCCGTTTCTGGGATCCTAACCTTCGGTGTTGCTTCCATCAGCATCCAAATCCTAGCCACACCTCACACCATACACTGTCAGGCACACCAGTGGGTTGCTAAGCCGGAATAGGGCCACCTACCTAGGGGTCAGGCAGGCTGGTGAGAGGGACATAGTCAGTTCAGTGTTAGTCCTCAAAGAGTGAGGAGCTGAGTGAGTTGTAGCTCCCTGTGTGACCTTGGCTATGTCGCAGACGGTGGTCTGCGACCGGAGGAGTCGGAGACCCGGTCGCAGGGTATTGGAGAAAGGTGCCAGGCTTAGTTTTGGAGAACGGTCGGCACCGGAGTACCTAGTAACCGAACCGGTACCGAGCACAACGGGGTACTGGACCCTAGATCAGGGAGTAGCTTCACGCAACCTGATAATTAACCTGTGGAGGATAGTATCTTCATGAACTTTCTCCAAGAGCTCAGAGATCGAAGGCATCAACACAACGAGGGGGATAGGGCTTTCCAGCTTATGCGGCCCACTGAAATCCCAAGTGTCAGCCATCAAGAGCACAGCTCCCCTATTTCACTATAGGGAGCGGGACCCCGACAGCTTTAGGCCGAGGGGTCAATCAGAACTTTTTAAACACAGTGCATGGAGGAAGGTCCGGACTACTACAGCAACACCAAAGGGGACGGATCCCAGACGTGCTCCCCTTGAGAGGCAGCGATACCTAGATATTTGGTTTACTCCTGTGTCAGAGTCTGCTTAATTGTTGCACCAACACCAGCACAACCTGAGTGAGTATGCTGTCCTCCCCTGTGTCCACCACGCTCCCTAATCTTCCACCATCCAGAGTTCCGGGGCCTCCCTTACCCGTGGAGGGAATGTCATCTGGCTGCCCCACTCCATCTCCCCCGGGTACTCCCATCGGCAGCGGCGGTACTTACCTTACCGCGAACCATGGGTGGCGTCCCGAACTCTAATCCCCTGTAAATACCCCCCTTTACATTTGAGTGGCCGCAGGACCATAGGTCCGGAGACCCTCGAGCCACGGTAAACCCCGGATCCAAGCAGTTCGACTTCTGCAGGCGTGGCACACCAGCACAGATAAATCATATGACTGCAGGCTGCAGACCCCAAGCTGTGTATTTATCTTATCCGTGTATCAAAATAAGAGGGACCGCATTCAGCTTTTTAAAATTTATTTAAATAAATAATTTTAAAATTTTCATGCGGTCCCCTCAATTTTAATACCCAGTCATGATAAAGCCAACAGCTGGGGGCTGGTATTCTCAGGCTGGGGAGACCCATGGTAAAGTTCCGGGATTGTTGTTTCTAATGGATGTGAAAATCCGAGGTGGCTACAGGTTGGTATTTTTAGGCTGATGGGGCGCAATAACCATGGGTCCTCCCCATCCTGAGAATACCAGCCCCCAGCAGTCAGCTTTATCATAGCTGGGAATCAAAACTGGGGGGATCATATGATAATTTTTAAAAATTAGTTATTTAAATAATTTAAAAAAAAGCCACATGTGGTCCCTCTTATTTTGATACACAGCCAAGATAAGCACATGGCTGAGGGCTGCAGTTATATGCTTTATCTGTGCTGGGTATCATAATATGGGGGACCCTACTCCAATTTTTTTATTATTTATTTATTTTTACACTATAGGTACGATAACAGCGCATGTGATTTCAAGCACTCAGACACACTGTCACACAGGGTAGGGACGCGTCTGACTGCAACCAATCAGAAACTTGAGGACTGGCGGGGGAAGGGAAGCAATGAATATGTATTAATGATAATGACTGAGCAGCCCCAGAAGTATCGTTACAGCCTCACAAAGACTGGTAAGTATAACGCGCTTGCTCTAATCCCCCTATCCTTTCTAAAATTATATTAACGCGCCGGATTCTGGTCCCCATAGACTTATATGGGGACCAGCATTCGGACACATATACGGGATAAATTCTGGGCCAGAACCATTATTTTCCACCCATCACTAATCAGGAGAAATGCTGTGTTACTGTGAGTGCCAGCGTTCTGCCGGCATTCACAGGAAGTGAGTCATGACAGCAACAATCATCTAACCCAGCGCTGTCATGACAATCCATTAACACCACGTGATTGCATCACGGCTGAAGCCACAGCGCAATCCATGCCGGAGTGCGTTAGATTGTGCTGTCAAAGTTTGACAGCACAATCTAAAGGGTTAAAAGGCATGAGTGGATCTGAGATCCACTTGCGCCTGTTAGCTGCACATGTCTGCTGATCAGATCAGCAGGCGTGTGCGGTAATGTGCAAAAGTGTATGAAATTTTTAGAATCTTCTGCTCACTTTGCTTTTTTTTTTACATTGTGTAAACTGACCTGTGGTCACTAATATGATACGGAAAACATAAATAGATCTAGCACATTTTTGGTATTATTGTTCATTGTAGTTTACAGAGTTTTTATATAGTGGCTTATATTACACGGTTTAAAGTGTTGCACTTATTGCCAGCTATATTGCTCTTTTATCTACATTTGGTTTGATATTACACCATAATTTATGACTTAATGTGAATAAAGATTGAAGAGAAGTAGAAATAAAAAGATGAACTTGTTATGAAAGGAAAACATTGTCCGATTCTTGGACGAGTAAATACATGGCAAAATGAGATGTGGCTTTGTACTTTGATGAAGGTAACTTTGAAAGAGATACTCATACATTACATGTTATTTCCATGGTTCATGTGTGTCATAATAAGAACTTACCAGGTCACGGCTTAGCTGGCCTATGTCGCATTTGATGTCTCCCTGTCAAGTAGATATTGTTTAAAATAATTGAAGAGCATGGGCTGATAGTTTGTTAAATGTATCAAATCTTTTAATTACAGCTCCCACAAGTCTGCCCTTAGTTACCAGCTACCTGCTTTGGCTCATCAAGGGGGGTCCTGAGCAGAGGACCCACCCTCAATTAGATACAGGGCTGTTCAAAACACTTTAAATGTAAAAAATACACACAAAAAAATAATATCCCAACAACACAGCATGTCCGTCAGCTATTTCCCCTTTGCTTTTTGTTTTACACCATTTGACTGTAAAGACTCCTTTAGATGAACCATCTGCTATGAGCATTCATAAGAACACTCAGTGACCAAATATTGGTTTGTGTAAACATTGTGACAATCACCAGGCACTCACAAAAAAAAATCATTGTTCATCACATGTTGCTATCAATCTTATCAGCATTGAAATCATAGTTATCGACGACACATCATGTAGACTAATTACAGCAATGACAACAAAATATTGTATGCGTACAGAACAATCATGAAAATGACACGCCCGCCCCAGGGCTGGGGGAACTCGAAACCAGGCCAGATTAGTCGGGGGGATATCAGCAGTGGCGGGGGTCCGGCTCCTTGACCCTGGCGGTGTCTCAATAATAAAGGGAGGATGATGATCGGAGTTGTATTTTTGGATAAGATGAAGCTTGTGATGCCACCTGTTGTTTTGCGGCTGATAGTTTGTTAAATGTATCAAATCTTTTAATTACAGCTCCCACAAGTCTGCCCTTAGTTACCAGCTACCTGCTTTGGCTCATCAAGGGGGGTCCTGAGCAGAGGACCCACCCTCAATTAGATACAGGGCTGTTCAAAACACTTTAAATGTAAAAAATACACACAAAAAAATAATATCCCAACAACACAGCATGTCCGTCAGCTATTTCCCCTTTGCTTTTTGTTTTACACCATTTGACTGTAAAGACTCCTTTAGATGAACCATCTGCTATGAGCATTCATATGAACACTCAGTGACCAAATATTGGTTTGTGTAAACATTGTGACAATCACCAGGCACTCACAAAAAAAAATCATTGTTCATCACATGTTGCTATCAATCTTATCAGCATTGAAATCATAGTTATCGACGACACATCATGTAGACTAATTACAGCAATGACAACAAAATATTGTATGCGTACAGAACAATCATGAAAATGACACGCCCGCCCCAGGGCTGGGGGAACTCGAAACCAGGCCAGATTAGTCGGGGGGATATCAGCAGTGGCGGGGGTCCGGCTCCTTGACCCTGGCGGTGTCTCAATAATAAAGGGAGGATGATGATCGGAGTTGTATTTTTGGATAAGATGAAGCTTGTGATGCCACCTGTTGTTTTGCGGCTATGTGGGCCGCCGCTGCAATGTAGGTTCCCAGCGGCAGTTGGTGATGGCGCAGCTGAGGGGATCTTGATCCCCACAGGTGGAGCGAGACCCTGGGGCAAGGTTGAAAAGTCTATTTTGAGAACCCGTTGAACTTCAGAATTCAGGGTCGGGATACGGATAATATTGGACCAACACAGCAGTTTCTTTACTTCCTTCCTTTTACTCTGCAACAACCGGTCAAGTCCTGGGAGACCGGTACAGATTGTGATAGCAATCCGGTTGGCTTGGAAGCAGTCGGGGGGTATCTCTCTGGCCAGATGAGTACCAAGACAAAACACTCACTGATCTCATGGAGACCAGCCAAAGAAAACACTGTTGGCAGCCAAACGAGGGCGCTCAACACAGTGAAATCCTAGGTGCATTGCTCCCTGGGAAATATGCAAATCAAAAAAGTCTATGGAGCCTCTGTTAGGAGTTTCGACACAGAAACTAGCCAGATATCCCTCCGGGAAGGACCTAGCCAAGGAGTGGCTCTTTTTAGGAGACCACCATAACCACCATATTAAGTGGCCCTTTTAGTCAATATCCAACTCTTTGACAAGTTTAAAAATATGACAAGGGAAATACCAAGGCCAGGTATCCATCCACAGACAGCTGTTTCGGGGTATTGCCCATCATCAGTGTGGAGTAGGATTCCTTCCCGGAGGGATATCTGGCTAGTTTCTGGTTGAGACTCCTAACAGAGGCTCCACAGACTTTTTTGATTTGCATATTTCCCAGGGGGCAATGCACCTAGGATTTCACTGTGGTGAGCGCCCTCATTTGGCTGCCGACAGTGTTTTCTTTGGCTGGTCTCCCCGAGATCAGTGAGTGTTTTGTCTTGTTGGTCTACTAGGCATTGCTCCCACCTGGCCAGAATGGCCACATGGCCTTGGTATTTCCTTTGTCATATCTTTAAACTTGTCAAAGAGTTGGATATTGACTAAAAGGGCCACTTAATATGGTGGTTATGGTGGTCTCTTAAAAAGAGCCACTCCTTGGCTAGGTCCTTCCTGGAGGGATATCTGGCTAGTTTCTGTGTCGAGACTCCTAACAGAGGCTCCACAGACTTTTTTGATTGGCCAGGTGAGTATTGAGGCCTTATCCCTTCACCCTTCTTCTCTTTTACAAGACCCAGCTGCGTTAGTCCCACGGAGGCCCTCTCTGCTGGGACTTGTTGTAATACCCGTTACCCATATGGTAGGCTGCGCGGGCCTGGTGCCGCTCTGCTGGCAACAACTCCGGGTCCCTTATGTGATGTTGTTTTGGGGTCAGGAGACCTGCAGTCCTCCTGCCCTTCGGATTCGGTTACCAGGATTCAAGTACCCTGGCAACCACGGACTCCGATGTCCGGTTTTTGGCGTTTGTGTCACACATAGCGATGTGTGGTGCCGCAGGAACGACGAACAACCAGCGGCATGCACCAGCAACGATAAATGGGAAAGGAGAGATGTGTCAACGATCAATGATTTGTAACGTTTTTGCGATCGTTGAACGTCGCTCCTAGCTGTCACATGCTGCAATGTCGCTAACGACGCCGGATGTGCGTCACAAACACCGTGACCCCGACGATATATCGGTAGCGATGTCGCAGCGTGTAAAGCACCCTTAAGGCCACACAAGCATGGAGCATCCGATGTGAGAGCATCGGATGCGTTATGCTAATGACCCCCGGCTCCCACTCTGCAGCGAGTGTGTGCCAAGTGTCATGCCACTGGGATGCGGATCCTGCGATCGCATCACAGCTGCGGAGGGGAGGGTGGGCGCTGTGGAGGAGAGGGAGGGATTAATCTCCCTATCTCCTCCATTGTTAGTTGATGCATGGCACGCTAGTGTAATGTGACTGCAGTGCAATGTTTCTCTATCACCCATTAGCTTGTATGGGTGCGAGTGAAAATGGACCGGATTCCATCCACAGCATGCTGCGATTCTTTTCTTGGTCTGATTAGAGCTGAGAAAAAAAAAATCACACATGGGAGCAACCCCTTAGTGTAACATGGGCCAAGTGAATGCAATTTTTTTATCACATTCCACTCTCTTTATTTTACTCCCGTGTGTCCTAGTCCTTACTCCTTCACGTCACACGTCACAGCTATAAAAAATAAATAAGCACATCATACAAATACAGCATAATTAAATTGTAATCAAGAGCAGAAGAGAAGCTAAATGGGCATGCACATTATTTTAAAAGTCTTCCTTTATTACTCCCATTAAAAATCCAGGCATGGCAGAGATATGGAGGAGTCGGGCAAAAGGGTAACAGCCATTTCGTATGACTAGCACGCTTCTACTCATTCACACCAGTGTAGATAGGAGCCCGGCTGGGCCCGGGGTAATTACTCAGCTTCATGAAGCCCCCGGCCCAAGCCAGGCTCCCCTCTCCACCGGGCCCCAGTCACAGCCGCAGCAGAGTGGCCCGACAGTGTCACTTCAGCTACAACACATCACTAAGTTACAGGCTAAGCGCTTCACACACATTACATGGAAATTAACCATGTGTGCTGGAAGCAGAAGGGTCAGTGGAGCAGAGCAGGGTGCCGGTGCGCCTTCCTGCGGCTCAGCAGAGTGATGAGGTCATCACTCTGCAACCTCATCACACTGCTGCAGGCAATACACAGAGCATGGAAGTGGCAAGGACACAGCAGATGGTGGGGGAAGATGTTAAGTGCTCTGTGAGCTGAAGATTGCCAGGGTTAGTGGGGCTGACCCCAGTCCCTGCGTTGCTTCAACTGTATGTGCGTCGGAGGGCGCACATCTAGCTGAAATGCTTCGCAGCTCAGAGAGGATGCCTCATGATGTGAGAGTCAGGCAGGGTGAGTAAAATGTTTGTTTTTTTTCCTTTTTGCGACAGACAAATATATCAGAAGGAGAGAAGGATGGGGACATATATACAAGAAGGAGGATATATATATACCAGTATGGGGACAAAAACCAAGATGGGGAGATACAGTGCTGGCCAAAAGTATTGGCACCCCTGCAATTCTGTCAGATAATACTCTGTTTCTTCCTCTAAATGATTGTAATCACAAATTTTTTGGTATTATTATCTTCATTTATTTTGCTTGCAATGAAAAAAAACACAAAAGAGAAGGAAACAAAAATCAAATAAATGATCATTTCACACAAAACTCCAAAAATGGGCCAGACAAAAGTATTGGCACCCTCAGCCTAATACTTGGTTGCAGTCAAAAATAGGAAGAAAGCTAGACACTGCAAGCCCAGGTGTGTACTCACAAGTCTGTAGTTTTCATAAGGAACACGGACCTCCAGCCGATCTCCGTGGTGCTCTGCCAGAAGGTGAGAGTCCAATATGAGCTTCAAGTAAGAAGGAATGGCGGCAACTCACTGGTAGATATGAATGGCAAATTTATTGCACAAACTGCAGCATAATTACAGTGTACACAGGGAGGGGAAAGTGCAGGAGCGCCGGACGACAGCCGTTTCGCACCACACAGGTGCTTCCACAGGTCCCTTTAGCCAGGTCCACAACCTTTAGCCAAAATAACTGCGAACAACCGCTTCCGGTCAACATCAATGAGTTTCTTACAATGCTCTGCTGGAATTTTAGATCATTCTTCTTTGACAAACTGCTCCAGGTCCCTGAGATTTGAAGGGTGCCTTCTGCAAACTGCCATTATGAGATCTCCCCACAGGTGTTCTATGGGATTCAGTTCTCGACTCATTGCTGGCCACTTTAGAAGTCTCCAGTGCTTTCTATCAAACCATTTTCTAGTGCTTTTTGAAATGTGTTTTGGGTCATTGTCCTGCTGGAAGACCCATGACCTCTGAGGGAGACCCAGCTTTCTCACACTGGGCTCTACATTATGCTGCAAAATTTGTTGGTAGTCTTCAGACTTCATAATGCCATGCACACGGTCAAGCAGTCCAGTGCCAGAGGCAGCAAAGCAACCCCAAAACATCAGGGAACCTCCGCCATGTTTGACTGTAGGGACCGTGTTCTCTTCTTTGAATGCCTCTTTTCTTTTCCTTTAAACTCTATGTTGATGCCTTTTCCCAAAAAGCTCTACTTTTTCTCATCTGACCAGAGAACATTCTTCCAAAACGTTTTAGGCTTTCTCAGGTAAGTTTTGGCAAACTCCAGCCTGGCTTTTTTATGTCTCGGGGTAAGAAGTGGGGTCTTCCTGGGTATCCTACCATACAGTCCCTTTTCATTCAGACGCCGACGGATAGTACGGGTTGACACTGTTGTACCCTCGGACTGCAGGGCAGCTTGAACTTGGTTGGATGTTAGTCAAGGTTCTTTATCCACCATCCGCACAATCTTACGTTGAAATCTCTCGTCAATTTTTCTTTTCAGTCCACATCTAGGGAGGCTAGCTACAGTGCCATGGGCTTTAAACTTGTTGATGACACTGCGCACCGTAGACACAGGAGCATTCAGGTCTTTGGAGATGGACTTGTAGCCTTGAGATTGCTCATTCTTCCTCACAATTTGGATTCTCAAGTCCTCAGACAGTTCTTTGGTCTTCTTTCTTTTCCCCATGCTCAATGTACACACAAGGACACTGGACAGAGGTTGAATCAACTTTAATCCATGTCAACTGTCTGCAAGTGTGATTTAGTTATTGCCAACACCTGTTAGGTGCCACAAGTAAGTTACTGGTGCTGTTAATTACACAAATTAGAGAAGCATCACATGATTTTTCAAACAGTGCCAATACTTTTGTCCACCCCCTTTTTTATGTTTGGTGTGGAATTATATCCAATTTGGCTTTATGACAATTCTTTTTGTTTTTTTTTCATTGAAGACAAATTAAATGAAGATAATAATACCAAAGAATTTGTAATTGCAATCATTTACAGGAAGAAAAAGAGTATTATCTAACAGAATTGCAGGGGTGTCAATACTTTTGGCCAGCACACTGTATATATCACAATGTGACTCGAAGAGGGACATATATACCAGGAGGAGGACATATATACCAGGAAGGGGACAGAAACCGGGTTGGAGATCTTTTATATATATATATATATATATATATATATATATATATATATATATACACATATATATACACATACATACACCAGAATGTACCCAGGAGGTGGATATACATACCAGTAGAGGCCCAGGATGGGACATATATACCAGGATGAGAACAAATAAACCAGGATGGGGACATATATAACAGGAGAGACCCAAAATGGGGACATATATACCAGGAGGAGGACATATAAGCTAGGAAGGGGAAAAAGAAACCAGGATGGGGACATATATACCAGGATGGGCCCAGTAGGGGGACATATATACAAGGAGGGGGATGTGTCTGCCAGGAAGGGGACATATATACCAGGAGGAGGACATATATACCAGGAGGATATTATATAGCGGGGCAGTGTGTGTGGGGGGATAGTATACAGAGGGGCAGAATATGTGAGGGATATTATACAGAGGGATAATGTGTGTGGGGGATTATACAGGGGGGAGTGTGTGAGGGAGGATAATATACACAGGAGCAGTGTGTGGGTGGATACTATACAGAGGAGCAGTGTGTGTGGGGGATATTATACAAAGGGGAAGTGTATGTGGGGAGATAATATACATGGGGCTCTGTGGGAGATATATTATGGAGATGGGTGGTGTAGCGGGTCTATTATGGAGATGGGCGGTATAGGGGGTGTATTATTAATTTTCTGAGGGAAATACTTCATTTTCTGGAACAACTGCAAGAGTGATAATACTTTTGGCCATGACCGTGCGTGTGTGTGTGTGTGTGTGTGTGTGTGTATATGTATATGCAAGAGTGGTGGCGAGACTGTGGGGCAGATTTGAGGGGTGGAGGTGGAGCTGGGGTAGAGCCTGCGTGATGTCTCAAGGGGTCCCCAAAATTTTGCCAGTATGGGACCCTGAAATTCCTAGTGGCAGCCCTGATAAGACTTACTAGGATTATAAGACTGACTCTAATTTTAACATTACATTTTTTTTTCCCCTATTTTCCTACTTTAAAATTGGGGTGCGTCTTATAATCCAGTGCGTCTTATAAAACGAAAAATATGGTAATTGCTTTTAATACTGATAATAAATATCATAATATAATAATATTTATTCACTTATATAGCACTATTAATTCCACAACGCTTAACATACAATGGCAACACTGTCCCTATTGGGGCTCACAATGTAAATTCCCTATCAGTATGTTTTTTTGGATTGTGGGAGGAAACCGGAGAATCTGGAGGAAACCCACGCAAACACGGGGAGAACATACAAACTCCTTGCAGATGCTGTCCTGAGTGGGACTAGAACCCAGGACCCCAGCGCTGCAAGGCTGCAGTGCTAACCACTGATATCATGATTCATTTATGACAAAATACAATAATAGAAAACAAATGCCTGGACAACTGTGGCAACTTTAAAAAAAATATATATATATATTTTTACCTCTATTAGAATAAAATTGTCTATCAATGCTTGAGCTATTGAGGAGCCTTCCTATGGTAAAAAAAAAAAGGTACATAGTCAGCGGGAAAAAAAATAATTACATTTGTTCAAGTAAAATTGTTCAATGATAAGCCAATTTTATCACTAATGAATAGGCCAGTTTGCATATTTAGCAGAGTAAAGGCTCCTGCTCATGACCGCATTTTCGGTCCGAGTGCGATCCGACAAAACATCTCCGAGTTGGATCCGATTATCGGATTGCAGTCGTCCATGCAAGTCAATGAGTTCATGAAAAACATCGAACTGCACTCGGATAACGTATCAGTGCACTCCAATTTAGATGGACCGACAGAATGGAGAAGATGGAGACATTTTTTCCTCCATCTTCTCAGATGTGAAAATTGGCTCCATTCTGATCATACTCTGATAAAATTCTGAGTGTGATTTGCAATATTGAGTCAATTGTCTCGGATAAGAGAATATACACTGTTGTGATGCAAGCCTAAAATTTAACTGATTTGATGGAGGTAGTTTTCTGCACATACTATATAAACTTGTGGCAAATTAGACCACATCGAACTAATAAAATAATATGCTAAAATTTGCAAAAAAAAAAAGTAAATCAGAAGCCTTATAAATATGGTGCATATCTCCTCTAAAATATATCTGTACCCAACTATAGATGATAGAACCATAGTTCTATCAATAGCTGCAATGAAAATATACTATTAAAACAGAATTTACTTTCAACAATGTTGTGTTTACTAAGGGAATGGGGGAAAAAAATACTATGGATCCCCCTGCCTAATTCTATACATCTAGGTTCTCTATTGTGCTTCACTTCTTGGTCACTCTTAACATGCAGGAAGAAACTTCTCAGCCAATTACAGGCCTTGATGGTTACCCATCTCTTCCAGTGATTGGTTGAAGTGATCACATGTTACTGTATTGGGACGTTATGGCTGTAGCAGGAAGTAAAGACCAGGATGAAGCACCATCAGAACAGGAGCAAAGAGGGTTCTGTTAGTTGAACATTGCTTCTTTAATCCCATTTATTATAGATTACGTGGATGACAATAGTAAACATTTTTCCTTTACCGTTAGATAATTATACTTTGACAACAGCTCTTTACACTGTTCCATAAAATCTGGGCCCTTTGAGAAAAAAAAACAAAAACACAATTAGCAGCAGTATCTCTGATATTCAGGATGAAAAGTCTGGCTGTGGTCAGGTCCTAATATTTTTTACCATAGACAGAAAAAGAAGTTTTTTCGTGGGTACAAAACATGATAATTTCTGTATTGATACAAGACAAAAGACAGCAACAAAAAAGTAAAGTGCTACTTCAGCATAAATCAGTGCATAATGGACAAAAAACAGACCTATTACAATGATTATACAGATGTCAAAAATTGTATCAAACAATGCTACATAGATATAAAAAATACATAAAGCAAAGACAGGGTGGGTATTGCACGTTGCCAGCATTGGGAATACTCTGCTTCCTATCAAGTGTCCATTATAACAATATCCTTATAGGACTAGTAGCAACAGTGTCTCAACCAATGTAAAAGGTTAGGACATAAAGGAAGAGGATTAATACCTATTAAAGTGCCAGTGCCAGATAAGGTGCAGGATGGAAGAAACCCCATGTGGATGACCCGACGTACGTTGTGTGTGGATTATAGGCGCTTACTCATGGGAAACAATCTATGTAGCATTGTTTGATACAATTTTTGACATCTGTATAATCATTGCAATAGGTCCGTTTTTTGTCTATTATGCACTGATTTGTGCTGCAGTTGTCGCGGGCGGAGGAGGGGACGCTGCGCTCTCCCACTGCTCGGGTCCGGCCGCGGCTGCTGCTGCTCGGTGGTGGCTCGAGCGGTGGGCCGGATCCCGGGGACTCGAGCGGCGCTCATCGCCCGTGAGTGAAAAGGGGATTGATTGTGGGGATTTATTGTCCATGACACCACCCACGGTTGTGGTGATAATGGTGACACCACCGCTGCTCTGGACGGGGATCCCGAGAGTGATGACAGGGAGCAGCTTTGATGTTAGTTCTCCCCTCCGTGGGTTAGGGGGTTGGTTGTCCCGGGGCCCGGTGATGGGGGTAGGGATGGATGGCAGGCGGGTTACGGGGCCTGGTGAGGTGCAGGGTCGCAGGGGCAGCACTGTGCCGCACGGCACGGTGGTACTCACTCAGCCCAATGATGAAGACACAGTTCTCGGTAAAACACACGGCTGGATGGACGGGTCCCCCAGACGGCTGCGGTGTTGTATCTCCCGGTAGGTTGGTGGTGACTGCCTTTCCCTGCACCTGTGTACGGTTGTTGGTTCCGATGGGTTCCCACCAGTAACCCGCTCCCCAGCTTAGATATGGGCTGGAGGAGCCCCTCTTTGCCCGCAGGCTCTGGCTCTGAGAAACGGTTGCCTTGGCGGTGGCGGTGTCTCTCTCTGCTGGTTGGACTGTTGCCTTCTGTCGGGACTTGGCTGTTTGGAAACCCAGGAGGTCCCTTTCACTAACGGATTCGGCAAATTCACGGCAACTCCTAGCCTTGCCGGGGTTCGAAAGCCCCTGCCAGATGGTGCTGGCTTCTCTTTGTGTACCGGTCCGGTACCGCCGGGCCACCGCCCGTCCACGGTCCTTGCAGTAGACTCCGATAGACCACTCCTGCAGACGGTCACCACTGTCTGCCAACCTTGCTGTACCGCCCGGGCCACACACCCGGACGCTGTCAGTTTGTTGCTCCTCTACCACACTTTTCCTTCCTCTCACTTTCACTTCCCTAGCTTAACTGACCTCTTTTCCCGCCTCCAGGACTGTGAACTCCTCGGTGGGCGGGACCAACCACCTGGCCCACCCCCTGGTGTGATCATCAGCCCCTGGAGGAAGGCAACAAGGGTTTTGTGTCTGACTTCGGTGTGCCTGCTGGGAGTGTGGGGTGTGTAGGTGTTGTGCTCTGTGGCCCCTGGCTTGTCCAGGGCGCCACACAATAGCACTTTACTTTTTTGTTGCTGTCTTTTGTCTTGTATCAATAAAGAAATTGTCATATTTTGCACCCACAAAAAACTCCTCTTTTTCTCTCTGTGGTAATATGCTTTGGAGTGGGTTATGGTCTTATGTTTTCACTTGTATACATGATTGACCCTATGCGATATTAAAATGTGACATAGGTGTTTTGCTTTCCTAATATTTTTTAATAGTTGATGGTTTGCTAAGTATTCAGCCTAAGCAGTCCTCTGTGAGCTTAAAGGGGTAGTCTAGGTTACATAAGAATTCTACAACAGAGCATATAGTTGATGTTAGAAAATAAGAAATGACTATATATTTACTATGTTGAACACTTGTGCCTGTAGAGGGGGCCATTCCGGTGCTCTTGTCCAAGACCACTGAGGCCTGTGATTGCCTGCTGCAATAAGGTGACTGGAAAGGGACGTCATTAGCCGTACATCTGACCTTCCATTCCAGGCACCTAACAGGACTCTGCGATCAGGTCACCTAAGAACAGGACATTATAATTTCTGATCCCTACTAAGATTTTCAAATTGGCAAATAGTTATTTTCGACCAATAACAGTGTTGCAGAATTTTTACTTAACCTGGACAACCCTTTTACACAATGTAAATATATTTTTTGCCCTGAGTGGGTTTTTTTACAATATAGTTAAAGGGTTATTCCCATCTCCAAGATCGTATCCTAATATGTAGTAGTCATAGTAATAATAATAATCATAATAATAATATTAGCAAATACCTCCAATTAGAAATCTAGTATAGTTCTCCTGATAAGTTAGATCACTTACTTCATATGCAGGGCATTGCAGGACCTTAGGTATCCATGTTTACATCCACTCATATAGTGACTGTTAGTCAGTTACCTGCTCGTGGTTGTAATCATGAATTCCTAAGCTGCAATGCCCTGCACATGAAGAAAGGGACATGGCTATATGAGAACTATACTACATTTCTTATTGAAGGTGTGAGTGAAATACCCTGTTTCTATGCCCTTTGAACTCCAAATTAATAAGATTTGTTTTACAAGCGCTTGGAGAAATCAATGCAGTACAGCCTAGCATGGTGTACTGAACGTTTCTAGTTTATTACATCATGCGACCAGTTTATATAGTACCTCAAACAAAGAAATTACCATGCACCAATAAAAGCCGCAGGGGTCTGTGTAGAAATATAAAACGTACCCGCCCATCAGTGTTATCTGAACCCTATGACATCATTCAGTTATAAGACAAGATGGTTTCTATACAAAACAAAATGGCTTGTATTCTCTCACAAAGGTATTTGCTAAAATTATTTTTTATTATTATTATATTATTATTATTATTATTATCATCATACCCTCTATATATTGGGATAGGATCTTGGAGATGGCAATACCCTTTTAAGGTTTTGTTCACATTACATTTTGATTATCTGTATATTTTTAAGGTACTCAGCTATAATGCAGAATCCTGATGTCTGTTTTTTTTTTAAAAAAAAAACCAAAACTTGTATCCTTAGTGTAATAACTATTCTGTATAACTCTGTATTGTGATTTTCTGTGCTGTGGTGTTATTTTTTATAGAAATTCATGGATAAATTGACAACTGGGTGTTACTAGTCGGGGGGGTGTTGTCCTTAAGCCCACTTTACACGTTGCAATTAGTTGTACAATCGCATTTGCGATGTGACACGCCCAGGTTGCATACGGGATCTTATGAGATTGCACGTTGGTCGTTCATTTGCTGTCACACATGCATTAGTAGTCTATGTTAAATTGGTCAATTTTATGTGCGATCCTTTAGATCATGTGTTCCGTGACGTATGCATTGGGCACCTTTTTTTTTTTTATTTATTGACTTGCCAAGCGTGTGTACTGTGTAGGGATGCGTTTTTACTATGTCATCTGCCGTTCAGCTCTGCTACATGGCCGCTAACAGCAGACACAGACAGCCATGTAGCAGAGCTGAATGGCAGATGACAGCAGACACAGACAGAGCCGCACTGTCAGAATGAACTCGGGTGAACTTCACCCGACTTCACGGTCATGCTGCGGCTCTGTCTGTGTCGCGCCCTGATTAGCAGTCACCAGTGAAGGACTCACCGGTGACCGCTAATCTCCTAAGTGACTGAAGTTAGCAGCCCTCTCTCATACTCACCAATCCCCGATCCCCGGCGCTGCACGGCGTTCACACTGCTCCGGCGGCTTTTACTGTTTTGAAAAAGCCGGCCGCCCATTAAACAATTTCGTATTCCCTGCTTTCCACGCCCACCGGCGCCTGTGATTGGTTACAGTGAGACACGCTCCCCACGCTGAGTGACAGGTGTCACACTGCACCCAATCACAGCAGCCGGTGGGCGTGTCTATACTGTGTAGTGAAATAAATAATTAAATAATTAAAAAAAACGGCGTGCGGTTCCCCCCAATTTTAAAACCAGCCAGATAAAGCCATACGGCTGAAGGCTGGTATTCTCAGGATGGGGAGCTCCACGTTATGGGGAGCCCCCCAGCCTAACAATATCAGCCAACAGCCGCCCAGAATTGCCGCATACATTATATGCGACAGTTCTGGGACTGTACCCGGCTCTTCCCGATTTGCCCTGGTGCGTTGGCAAATCGGGGTAATAAGGAGTTATTGGCAGCCTATAGCTGCCAATAAGTCCTAGATTAATCATGTCAGGCATCTATGAGACACCCTCCATGATTAATCTGTAAATTACAGTAAATAAACACACACGCCCGAAAAAATCCTTTATTAGAAATAAAAAACACAAACATATACCCTGGTTCACCACTTTAATCAGCCCCAAAAAGCCCTCCATGTCCGGCATAATCCAGGATGCTCCAGCGTCGCTTCCAGCGCTGCTGCATGGAGGTGACCGGAGCTGCAGAATACACCGCCGCTCCGGTCACCTCCACGCAAGTAATGAAGACAGCCGCGCGATCAGCTGCTGTCACTGAGGTTACCCGCTGTCACTGGATCCAGCGGTGGCCGCGGGTAACCTCAGTGACAGCTCAGGTGATCGCGCTACTCACCTCAGTTGCTGCGTGGAGGTGATAGGAGCGGCGGTGAGTAGCGCGATCAGCTGAGCTGTCACTGAGGTTACCCGCGGCCACCGCTGGATCCAGTGACAGCGGGTAACCTCAGTGACAGCAGCTGATCGCTCGGCTGTGTTCATTAGCTGTGTGGAGGTGACCGGAGCGGCTGTGTCTGCTGCAGCTCCGGTCACCTCCATGCAGCAGCGCTGGAAGCGACGCTGGAGCATCCTGGATTACGCCGGACATGGAGGGCTTTTTGGGGCTGATTAAAGTGGTGAACCAGGGTATATGTTTGTGTTTTTATTTCTAATAAAGGATTTTTTCTGGTGTGTGTGTGTTTATTTACTGTAATTTACAGATTAATCATGGAGGGTGTCTCATAGACGCCTGACATGATTAATCTAGGACTTATTGGCAGCTATGGGCTGCCAATAACTCCTTATTACCCCGATTTGCCAACGCACCAGGGCAAATCGGGAAGAGCCGGGTACAGTCCCAGAACTGTCGCATATAATGTATGCGGCAATTCTGGGCGGCTGTTGGCTGATATTGTTAGGCTGGGGGGCTCCCCATAACGTGGAGCTCCCCATCCTGAGAATACCAGCCTTCAGCCGTATGGCTTTATCTGGCTGGTATTAAAATTGGGGGGAACCACACGCCGTTTTTTTTAATTATGTAATTATTTATTTCACTACACAGTATAGACACGCCCACCGGCTGCTGTGATTGGGTGCAGTGTGACACCTGTCACTCAGCGTGGGGGCGTGTCTCACTGTAACCAATCATAGGCGCCGGTGGGCGGGGAAAGCAGGGAATACGAGATTGTTTAATGGGCGGCCGGCTTTTTCAAAACAGTAAAAGCCGCCGGAGCAGTGTGAATGCAGTGCAGCGCCGGGGATCGGGGATCGGTGAGTATATGAGAGAGGGGGATAGACTGACATGGACAGAGAGTGAGGGACAGAGATAGTGACGGACTGACAGAGATTAGTGAATGACAGACATTGTGAGGCGCTTCAGAATGCAGCTTTTCAGCTGCGCTCTGAAGCAGACCTTTTTAAAGCTGCGGTGCAGAGCGCACACCTGCGCACATAGCCTCAGACACCAAAATCGTATGAGGGATGTCACACGTTACAATTGACTAGGTTCGTGCAAAAAAACGCTCAATTCTAGAGAATGATACGATGTGTTTGCGATCAACGGTTTTGCGTTCAATCCTGATCGCACGTAGCTGTCACACGCAGATACCTCACAAACGATGTCGGATGTGCGTCACTTACAACTTGACCCCAACGACGGATTGTGAGATATATTGAAGCGTGTGTAGCAGGCTTTAGACAATCTGACATTGTCCAATCAGTTGAGCAAATCTGAGCAGTGACACAACAATAGAATAATGGAAAAGGTTAAATTTTCATAACTATTCAGGAGTAATAATAACGAAAGAATAGGACGACATAATGTTCAAAGAAAAGATGCTCCAGAATAATCACTTCATGGGGAATGTATTTTCTAAAAGACACATTTCAGGTCCCCCTTAAGGGTATTGTTTTAAAGCTTTTCACACTACACGTTTATAAATGCTGCATGCAAAGTGAATGTGATAACTCCTGCCCGCTGTGCATTTAAAGGCATTGGTGATCTGAGTGTTTTCAGTATTTTTTTTTCCTTATAGGCTAAATTCTCACAATGAATATTTGGTGCATTTTTTTTGTTTTGTATCTTCATGCGTAAAAAAAAAAAACCCCAATGTATTGGAACGCAGGTTACTTTACACGGCTTTAGAAAAACGAAACCTACAATACACTACCCTGAAAGGACTCAAACAAATTTATTGCAAAAATATCTTTCTTATTAAAGGCCGCTTTACACGCTGCGACATCGCTCAAGCGATCTCGTTGGGGTCACGGAATTTCTGACGCACATCCGGTCGCTTTAGCGATGTCGTTGCGTGTGACACCTATGAGCGATTTTGAATCGTCGCAAAAACGTTCAAAATCGCTCATCAGTGACATGCCCCCCTATTCTTGATTATCGCTGCTGCTGCAGGTACGATGTAGTTCGTCGTTCCTGCGGCAGCACACATCGCTACGTGTGAAACTGCAGGAACGAGGAACCTCACCTTACCTGCGGCCGCCCGCACTGAGGAAGGAAGGAGGTGGTGGGATGTTACGTCCCGCTCATCTCCGCCCCTCTGCTTCTATTGGGCAGCCGCTTAGTGACGTCGCTGTGACGCCGCACGAACCGCCCCCTTAGAAAGGAGGTGGTTCGCCGGTCACAGCGACGTCGGTAGGCAGGTAAGTATGTGTGACGGGACTGAGGGGCAGCGATTTGCCCCTGTCGCACAACCGATGGGGGCGGGTACGCACGCTAGCGATATCGGTACCCATATCGCAGCGTGTAAAGCAGCCTTAAAAGTTGTAGAATAATAGTACAGCAGAAAATATCAAAGATATACCAATCAAATATGCCCCATGGCACTATATAGTCATCAGTTTGCAAACATCAAGTATCAAGAAAATATATCATACATTATAATGACAAACTGTGATATATGGCATCAAATAAATAAGTTATGACAGAATATCAAATGCCAAACAAAGGGGTCACAAAAATAATATAATAGGAAATAGAGGATCATTCACAAAGAAAAGACACAGGCTAATTAGGTAGCAACTGTTACAAGATGGTATTGTATGGGCAAATAGATACTAATAACGGTATGATAACAATCAATATCACTAATGCCGGCGTCACACGGGACGATTTATCGTGCAATCACATCAGCGATCACATCCGCCCCCGTCGTTTGTGCGTCACAGGCAATTCATTGCCCGTGTCGCACAAAGTCGTTAAACCCCCGTCACACGTACTTACCTCCCGTACGACCTCGCTGTGGGCGGCAAACATCCTCTTCCTGAAGGGGGAGGGACGTTCGGCGTCACAGCGATATCACACAGCGGCCGCCCAATAGAAGCGGAGGGGCGGAGATGAGAGGGACGTAACATCCCGCCCACCTCCTTCCTTTCGCATTGCCGGCGGAATGCAGGTAAGCGGTGTTCGTCGTTCCCCGGGGTGTCACACGTAGCGGTGTGTGCTGCCACGGGAACGACGAACTACCGGCGCGCAGAAGGAGAACCAACATTTTCAAAATGAACAACGTGTCAACGAGCAACGATAAGGTGAGTATTTTTGCACGTTCACAGTCGTTCGGAGGTGTCACACGGTACGATATCTCTGACGATGCCGGATGTGCGTCACTAACGACGTGACCCTGCCGACATATCGCCCGATATATCGTACCGTGTGATGCTGGCATGCATAAGGCTTATAATAAAGCCTGGTATATAAAAAACAGGTATCAAAAAATGCCTACTAAAAGAATAACACATTGCTACGTATTATAACAGCCTCACCAATAACACCCTGACCCGTTTCGCCGTAGATTTCTCCAAGGGCCTGTGTCTTTTCTTTGTGAATGATCCTCTATTTCCTTTTACATTATATTTATGACCCCTTTGTTTGGCATTTGATATTTTGTCATAATTTATTTACTGCCATATATCACATTTTGTCGTTATGATCATTAATGTATGATATATTTTCTTGATACTTGATGTTGGCAAACTGATGACTATATAGTGCCATGGGGCATATTTGATTGGTATATCTTTCCCATTTTCTGCTGTAATATTGTTTTACAAATTTTAATAATAAAGATATTTTTGCAATATATTTGTTTGAGTCTTTCAGGGTAGTGTTTTGTAGGTTTTGTATTTACCACTGTATCACTGCCCGGCTTTATATATGTCTGAACTGGCCTTGCTTTTTGTGTGGTGGTCAAATTTATAGGTTTAAGGCTTTAGAAAAAGTGTAGTGGGCATGATATTTCTATAAACTTCATCCACTTTTCTGAAACTGTAAGGGGCTGCATTTTTTTGCGCAGTGAAAATATGTGGCATCAAAAAATCACCAAATACTCATCATGTGAACTTAGCCTAAGAAGAGGAACATATAAAATGTAAGATGCATACTTGTTTTTTTCCATGTAGTTTTGGTTTTGGTAAAAATATATGCAATGCATACAATGCAATGATTGTATACTGTGCAAAAAAATAAAGGGGACACTAAAATACCATTATGCTGTTTAAGTATTCCATTTATTTTTTGAGCAGTATATTTACATTGCATAAAATAGAATTTGTTACTGTCATTGTGCCCTGTAAGGCTATGTGCTCACATGGCCTTTCTTTCATGCCTTTTTCCTTGCAGATTTTAATCAATACTGCAGGGAAAAATGCATCCCAGCAAAGTCTATGAGAATCTTGATAGTGTGCACACGCTCCTTCTTTTTTCCTTGCAGATTTTGTTACCGGAAAAAGAAATAACGTCAATTCTTTCGCCATTTATTTTCTGCGTTTCTACAATCCCCTGCAATGCTTTATCACTACAGTAGATTATAGTGCAGCACTTTGCCTCACACATTGTGCATACAGCATGGTGTGTGAGGCTCTCTGCAACTCAGCAACCCGGGGTCATCATAGTGACGATCCATTTTTACCAGGCGAGCGATCTGGACCCTGTGATCACATTACAGGGACCCGATAACCAGGGTGAAGTAAGCGATTCCTCTCCCTGCCTCCTGAATGCTGCGATCGCACTGATCGCAGCATTCAGGAGCTAAACTGCCGGGAGCGGCGCGAGCACCGCTCTGGGCACTGAGAGCCAGGTCCCAGCTGTAACATCAACCAGAGACCCGGCAGCGATCGTGGGACTACAGCGCCTGAACCCCCACGATTGCCATGACAAAAAAAAAGTGGGAAAAAATTCACCAAAGCTATCCAAAATGCGCATTTTTCAGTTGTTTTTTTCCTGCTAAAACATGCTTTGTTAGCTCACAGTGCCCAGCCCTGTCACCTGGTTCTAAGGGGGTCTCCCACTCTGGTTGTGAGTGTAAATGTCCTGGTGTGCTAGTGTGTGTGTACTCAGCTGATCGCTCTCAATAGCCGGCTGCCAGGTGCTCAGCTGAGCGCTCACACATGCCGGCGGCTGGGCGCTCAGCTGATCGCTCTCACATGTCGGCGGCCGGGCGCTCAGCTGAGCGCTCTCACATGCCGGAGGCCGGGCGCTCAGCTGAGAGCTCTCACATGCCGGCGGCCGGGCGCTCAGCTGAGCGCTCACACATGCCGGCGGCCGGGTGCTCAGCTGAACGTTCGGCCACCGAGAAACAAAATAAAGTTTCTGTGATTTAAAAAAAAAAAAAAAAAAGAGCATGCGCAGTGAAAAATAAAGTTTTCCGCTGCTCAAAAAAAGTTCCATGCAGCGTTCCTTCCGCCCGACGCAGCGCCAAAATAATGACGCTGCATCGTCCAGTGGATGCAACGCTGACACTTGCGTTACAGTGCGCCATCCATACAAGTCTATGGAGAATAGCGCAGTGCGTTAACGGACTGCGCTATTCTCCATAGTGACGGACTGCGCTGAACGCAAGTGTGAAAGTACCCTTAACTTGTTTTTGTGACACCTGGTTACCGCAGGGGCATCACACTTTTTTTGTGTGCAGAACAGAAGCACACAAAAAAGCAACATGGGCACATAGTCTGTAGCTGTTTTTAACAAACTGCATATTTGTTGAAAAATTTCACACCACAATTGTGTAAGTAAATGCAGTACAATGTGAATGTGGTTGTAACAAATCTTTTATACAAACAGTACAAAATCTGCAGATTTGCAGTATACCCATGTGTTGTAATTGTACAATACCTCTATTGCAGTAAGTAAACAGTCACCATAACCTGCAAAAAATATATATGCAGTATAGATTAATAATAGCATAAAGCAAACAATAATTGTCATGTTTTTTTGATTCCTATGGAAATAAATTTGTCTTAATCAGTTATTACTTACATAGGTGACACAAAGCACAGAGGCTAAAAGCGATCAGCAGAATGTTAGTCTTCATTGTGCACCGTGTTGTGATCAGAACCGTCTATGGTTGAGAGGCAGTAAACGCTGCTGCTATATACAGTGGATTCTCATGTTGTGGTTACGACATCAAAGGAATTTTTCCAAATCGCTGCCACAAAGGAAATGTATGTAACATTAATGCAAACAAGTAATATACTTTTTGGCCTAGATGTTAGATAAACTTGGCATGTTCATATTTCCTTTTCATTATGAACAGGTTTTTCTCATAAAATTAAAATTATTATCGCCAAAACAGTTGGTGGAAGCAAAGTTTGCCGCTTCTGTACTTCAAAGTAAAAATTATAAGCTATTAAAGGTAATCTGTCAGTACCAGGGTCGGAGTGGCCAAACGGAGAACCAGATTATCTTCCGGAGGGCCCAGGCACTGTCACCTGCTAGAAGGGATGCCAATGCCCATACTGATGGGGTCCGGTGAAGATGGGGGCCCAAGCTGGCCGGGGTACTTGCTTTGTTTCATTGAGCCCCAGATGGGACACCCCTACCACATGGCTAATTTGACTGTGATGTGTTCGCATCAAAATCAGTGCCAGGGTCCAGTGAAGCAGAGCAGGGTGCAGGCGTTTCATCCCATGGCCCAACATGCAGCAATCTGATGATGTCATCAAGCTACGACCTCATTACACTGCTGCAGGCAACACAGAGACGTGTAGGTGAGGAGGACACTGCGGGGAAGATAAGCGCTCCATCAGCTGAAGACAGGGCCAAGATACCCAGTGGTGTAGCATCAATCGTGCCAGACCACATGGCCACTCCCTCTCTCATCATTTGCTGGGTCTGCAGGGCTTTGACAGCTTAGCAAAGTGGAACGCAATGACATCACTACTGCGTGTTGCTGTGATTAGATGTGCAGAGCACAGGATGCTGTTGCAGAACGAAGAGCAGTGGGGGAACTAAGAAGAGGTGAGTATTTATATAGTTAATCAATGAGTATATGGTAGGGGTGCATAATGCTATATGGGGGTGCATAATACTATATGGGGCTGCATAATGCTATATGGGACTGCATAATACTATATGAGGCTGCATAATATTATATGGGGCTACATAATACTATATGGGGGTGCATAACACTCTATGGCTTGCATAATGCTATATGGAGGCTGGGCTGCATAATATTATATGGGGGCTCCAAAATACTATATGGGGTGCATAATACTATATAGTTGCTGCACAATGCTATATGGGGCTGCATACTACTATATGGGCTTGCATAATGCTATATGGTGATGCATAATGCTATATCAAGATGTATAATATATGTGGGTGCATAATATTATATGGGGCTGCATAATATTATACATAATACTATATGGGGCTGCATACTACAATATGGGGCTACCATCTACTATATGGGGATGCATAATGCTATATGGGGGTACATAAGACTATATGAGGCTGCAAAATACTATATGGGGCTGCAAAATATTATGTGGGGCATAATGCTTTTTGGGAGTGCATAATGCTATACGGGCTGCATAATGCTATATGGGGTTGCATAATACCATATGGAAGAATATGGGGAGTGTATTATAATATATGGAGGAATATGTGGTGCATTATACTATATGGAGGACTATGTGGTAACCATTACTATATGGAAGGCTATGAGGTGCATTATAGTACATGGATGACTATGGGGAGCAATATACTTTATGGAAGACTATAGGGTGCGTTAGACGATATGGAGGAGTATGTGAGGCCCATTACATTATATGGAAGGCTTTGTAGGGCCATTATAATATTTGGAGGGCTTCGAGGGAGCCTTTATATTTTATCTAAAGATCTAAAGTTATTTGAAGACCATTAAACTGTATGCAAGCAATTATACAGTGTGAAGGTTTCTGTACGCTCATTATACTACATGGAGGGCTGTGTGGGGGTCTTGGTTGGGGATCTTACGATGTCTGGGTCACCATTTATTGCTGGGGTAGTTGAAGGGGGGGTATAGTAGGGTGGTCATACTGTGCCTGTGGAGGGTACTGTGGAGGAATTTACTGTAGGGTATCAGACAGTGTTTGTGGGGCACTTTTGTTGCCATCATACTTTATGGCTTCAATGAAAGGGGCTTCAATTGGAGGAAAATTACTTTGTTAGGGCAGCAAAGTTGTGACATATGCTCTTTGTGACCCAGCCGAATAGTATTATTATTTTTAGGGGTAGGGGGGTTTTGAGAGGGGGCCCAATTAGAAATTCTGCTATGGGTCTCCATGATTTCTATGTACGCCCCTGGGACTATAAGAAGTGTATTACCTTGTATTATACCCTGATATTAGCATGTTTTACTACACAATTGGTGGTGTTATGTTTATTCTATGTAGCTACATGGTGGGCCCCAGGAACGATTTTTTTTGGTGGGCCCAGGGTACTCTAGTCAGACGCTGGTCAGTAGGATCAAACGTCCTTAGCTGTCTATATTATATAGACATGAAGGTCATATGAAGTTGAACAAAATGATACCTTCATATCTGCGATCCGATGTTTTAATCAAGTGAAATGCGTGTAGAATTACTGAACTTGGGCAATGCTATTACTGTAAGAATTTTAATGAATAAAGAAGAGCACAAGCTTGTAAAGCTGAAGTTCTTTTGAATCAGTGAATAAGTCCTGGCTTGAGCGTCTCCGTGCTCCAAACTGCATGATGCCAGTGGTGAGCTGGATGTTTTTCCTTTGTTGCTTTTTTTTAATGCCAATTTTCATGGTCAATTTTCATGGTCTTTGCGAGGGAGTGTGGCCCACAGATTCTGTGGGAACATGTCTTTAGGCATCCTTACCATAGTAGTAATGATAGGGCAAAGCACAGGGTTTGAAAGGGTGAGGCTAGCATTTTGAATGGCAAAGTTTTTCAATTTTACCTGACGTGCACCTTTAAGTATGTAGCTTTAGCAGTCGTTAGTGATGGGCGGGCTCAAAGCTACCAGGGATCGGTGGGCCCAATCAGGTTTAACAAAAAAAAAAATGGTTCTGGCCCAGAATTGATCCCAGATATCTCGCTGGACGCTGGTCCCCATATGTCTATGGGAACCAGAATCCAGCACTTTAAAATGGTGGTAGAAGGGATAGAGGGATTGGAGCAGGTGCATTATACTTACCAGTCTCCAGCACAGTTGTAACGCTACTTCCAGGGCCACTCATTATCATATGCATATGCACTGCTTTCCCCACCCACCAGCAGTCCCCGCATCTCTGATTCGTTGTAGTCAGACACACCCCCACTTTGTGTGACAGCGCGTTTGACTGCTTTCAATCAGAGGTGCTGTGTGTTTATATATTCATGGAAAAATAAATAAATAGAAAATATTGGTATAGGGTCCTCCCATATTATGATACCCAGCCTACATAAAGCATATGGCTACTGGCTGCAGCCCCGAGCCGTGTGCTTATCTTGTCTGTGTATCACAATATGAGGGACCACATGGCGACTTTTTTACAAAAAATAATTTAAGTAAATAATTTAAAAAAAACAAAACAGCATGCCGTTCCAGCCAATTTTTATACCTAGCCATGATAAATCTGACAGTTGGTGGCTGGTATTCTCAGGCTGGGGAGGCCCATGGTCATTGGGGCCTCCCAGCCTGCAGCCGCCCAGGATCGTCACTTCCATTAGATGTGACAATCTCGAAAATTTACCTGGCTCATCCTGATTGCCCTGAAGTGGTGGCAATCGGGGTAATAAAATGACAGCTGCCAATAAGCCTTAGATTAGTAATGGGCAGGGTCTATGAAACCCTCCCCATCACTAATCTGTAAGTAAAAAGAAATAAACACAAACACCAAAAAATCCTTTATTTGAAATAAAATACAAAAAACCCACCCTCTTCACCCCTATTAACCCCCAGGTATGACGTAATCCACACGAGGTCGCACAACGATTCCAGCTCTGCTACATTGCTGAAGACACAGCACGCAGACATAGAACATGACTGCCTGCTGTGGGTTTCAGGCAGAGACTGAATCACAGCGATGAGTGGTGACGTCATTCAATTTATTGCAGTTACAGCTGGAGGTTCCCACGGTCCTCTATCTATGACTGCAGGAAACCTGACCTCAGGTGACCTCATTAAACTCAGTGACCTCAGTGAGGTCACTGAGTTCACGGACCTGCATCACCTTGCAGAAAACAGTGCCTTTTTTTAACAAGAGAAGCAGATTTTGTGCTGACATTTTTACACCATATTCCTGCACCCAATCTACACCTCCTGGCAAAAAAAATCGCATCACTATCACATCAATATCATATGGTATTTTGATGCATTTTTTTGCCAGAAGATATAGATTGGGTGTAAGAATATGATGGAGAAATTTCAGCACCAAATCTGCATCTCTTGGCAAAATAAAATGCGGTTTTCTGCCAGGAGGTGCAGGGCTGTGAACTCAGTGACCTCACCTGATGTGAGGTCACTTAGTTCAATTAGGTCACCTGAGGTCAGGTTACCTCCGGTCACAAGTAGAGGACGTGTGGAGGACATTGGGAACTTCCAGCTGTTGGCACAAATATATTGAGTGATGTCACCACTTATCACTGCTGCTCAGTCTCTGCCTGAAGCCCAAAGTGGATGGTTATGTTCTATGCCCACACGCTGTGCCTTTAGTAATGTAGCAGAGCTGGAATCATTGTGGGACCTCATGTGGATTACATTGGACCAGGGTGTTTTGGGGGTTGATAAATGGGTGAAAGAGTGTTTTTTTGTATTTTATTTGAAATAAAGGCTGTTTTTGGTGTTTGAGTTTACTTCTTTCACTTACAGCTTAGTAACGAGGGGGGGTCTCATAGATGCCTCCCATTACTAATCTAGGGTTAGTGTCAGCTGAGAGATGTCATTATCCCCTTATTACCCCAATTGCACCAGGGCAATTGGGATGAGCTGGATAAAGCTCCGAGATTGTCGTATCTACTGGATGCAACAATCCTGGGTGGCCGTAAGCTGTTATTTTTAGGCTGGTGGGGCCCAATAAGCATGGGCCTCCCCAGTCTGAGAATAACAGCTTCCAGCTCTCTGCTTTATCATGGTATCAAAATTGGGGAGGACCGCACCTCGTTTTTTAACATTTTTTATTTAAATAAATTAAAAAAAATAGCCCCATGCAGTCCCTCTTATTTTGATACACAGCCAAGATAAGCACACGGCTGGGGACTGCAGCCTGTAGCCGTATGTTTTATTTGTGCTGGGTACCATAATATGGGGGAACTCTAGTCTAATTTTTTTATTTAATTATTTTTACACCAATATAGACACAGACAGTGTCTCTGATTGAAAGCACTTAGACACGCTGTCACACAGGATGGCGGTGTGTCTGACTGCAACCAATCAGAGATGCCGGGACTGCCGATGGGCAGGGGAAGCAGTGCATATGCATGAGGCTAATAAGCAGACCCAGAAGTAGTGTGAGTTGCTCGGAAGCAGTGTACAGCCACGAGAGAGACTCAGTAAGTATAACTCGCCTGCTTTCCCCTTTTTTTCTTTATTTTTCCTTTATTTTTTTTTAATTATCTGAGTTGCTGTCCCGGATCGTTACCCTGAGAACTCCGGGTCGATGCTTGGGTACTTTTGAACAAACGCATAGTCCAGGTCCACCCATTACCAGTTGTTATATAAGAAAATCCCATGCACCATGATTTACATCCTATGTCCCCATTCTCATCGTGTGTTGCCACCTTTGGAGACATATGGAAAAAGTGTGCCTTCTGCTCTCATGCACGTACATTACAGCACAATATTTTCTACAGTCTATTTATGGACAGATTGCATTTGCCGTTTCCATCAGAGGATTATATAGGACAAATATGGAATTTCTGATGTCACTACCTGGTAGTTGGGGCAAGTGCCCCTATTATTGCTGGGACATTGAGATAGAGGACCTTTCACCATATGTTTCATGTTGAACTGTACATGAGATAATAGTGAATGCAAAGCAGAATAACACGTTTTTGTTTTTTTAATTTTGCATTTTTATTGCGGAGATGAGAGGAGAGCTGATAGTAGGGTTTGTATTGTAACGCAGCTAAACTCAGCTGTGCTGCCCCTTTTCCTGGAAGGGACCTGGTCTGAAAGGTGTTAGTCCATCCCACCCAGCACTTCCTAATAATAAAGGAGGCTAGACAAGGAGATCAGGGCTGTTTGTCATAAATCTCACACACTGAAAACTTGTTCTAAGCTATGGTGGGGTGTGTTCTTTTCCTCCTGAGTGTTGCTGCCTGCCCCCAGTGAAACCTCTCTGATAATGCACACTTGAACTTAAAAAATTAAGTCAATATGTACTAAATATTTTTATTTTTAATGTTTCCACAACAGAGGGGCAAAATAAAAGTAAAAAAAAAGTTTTAGTTTGCTCTACAGCCATTATTAAATCATATATTCAGTTTATCAAAAAGAAAATTGTTTCTTTATTTGTAAGGGGAAAAAAGTACCTTTGCTACAATTGAAAAAAAAAGTAAAGCTAAGCTGGTGTCTTCTAGAAATGCATTTAGTTTTCATTTACTCTATGATTATATCATTAATAAATGGAACAAGAACAATAAATAAAGAGTCATTTGCCGGTAGTTTCCTATGTTTGCTTGCCAGGGAAATGTACAGACAATATTAGATTCATAAATAATGATGATACACACACAATTAGATCACTTCTGTAATTCATTGCAATAAATAAAATCTTGTACAACGCAAGTTAAAGTTCAACGCAACAAGTAAAGTTCATAGCAATATTAGAACTTGATGAACTGGTCCACCAGATGGCCAGAAGTGGAGCTCGGGTGGGTTCATGTTCTGATATGACAATGGTGAGCATAAAGGCCCCATTACACGCAACGACTTATCTAACGATATATCGACGGGGTCACAGATTCCGTGACGCACATCCGGCATCGTTAGCGATGTCGTTGCATGTGACACCAACGAATGTCCGTTAACGATCAAAAATACTCACCTTATCGTTGATCGTTGACACGTCATTCACTTTCAAGATATCGTTGATTGTTGAGGTCGCAGGTTGTTCGTCATTTCCGAGGCAGCACACATCGCTACGTGTGACACTGCGGGAATAATGAACCTCAGCTTACCTGCGGCCGCCGGCAATGTGGAAGGAAGTAGGTGGGTGGGATGTTACCGCCGCTCATCTCTGCCCCTCCGCTTCTATTGGGCAGCCGCTTAGTGACGCCACACGAACCGCCCCCTTAGAAAGGAGGCGGTTCGCCGGCATCAGCGACGTCGCTAAGCAGGTAAGTCCGTCTGACGGCTCCAAACAATATTGTGCGCCACGGGGAACGATTTGCCCGTGACACACAAACGACGAGGGCAGGTACGCTCGCTAGCGATATCGTTAATGATATCGCTGCGTGTAATGGGGCCTTAAGGCCTAAGACACACGGCATGAAAATCGGAGCAAGTGGAATGCGATAAAACATCACATTCCGCTCGGACCAATATTAGCCTATGTGCCAGCACCCATGAGCGATTATTTTCTTAGCCCTAATCGGACCGAGAAAATAATCGCAGCATGCTGCGACTGTAATGCGATCCTATTTTCTCTCACACCCATTCAAGTCTATGTGTCGCGGGCGGGGAGGAGGGTGTCAGCACACCGCGCTCACCCCTTCTGCTCGGGTCCGGCAGCTGCTCAGTGGTGGCTCGAGCTGTGGGCCGGATCCCGGGGTTTCTCGAGCGACACTCCTCGCCCGTGAGTGAAAGGGGGTGTTTGTTGGGTGAAGGGATTGTTATAGTTCGTGACGCCACCCACGGTTGTGGTGATTGCACCACCGCTGCTCAGTGTGGGGGTCCCGGGGATGGTGATGCGGAGCAGCCAGGTGTTGTGTTGCCCCTCCGTGGGTAGGGGTTGGTGATCCCGGGGCCCGGTGATGAGATATAAAGTGTAGGGCCTGGAGGGCGCAGGGACGCGGGGGCAGCGCTGTGCCTTGCGGCACTATGGTACTCACTCAGCCTGACACACGGACACAGTTTGTACGGTAAACCAACGGCTGGTAGGACGGTCCCACAGACGGCTGCACCTGCACTCCCGGTAGGTGACGGTGATGTCCCTCTTCCTTGCACCTGTGTTGACTGATGGTAGCGGTGGATTCCCTCCGGTTACCCGCTCCCCGACTGCAATCTGGGCCGGAGGAGCTCTACACTTTGCCCGCAGGCGCTGGCCCTGAGAAACTGGTGCCGTGGCGGTGGCGGTGTCTCTCCAATACGGGTTGGGATGTTGCCTTCAATCGGGACTTGATTGTTGGGGGATCTGCGTCCCCGTCACTGACGGATTTGGCAAATCTGGCGACTCCTAGCCTTGCCGGGGTCCGAGAGGCCCCTGCCCTGGTGCTGACTGTCCTTCGGAACACTGCTCCAGACCACCGGGCACACAGCCAACGGGGTCCTTCCAGGAACTTCCAAACGGTCCCCCTCCAGACAGTCACCGCCGTTGCTGACCTTGCTGTTCTGGCCCTCACAAAGCTGGACCCTTCAGGCTGTCCTTCTCTTCTGTCACTTCACTTTCTTAACTCCTCACTTAGCTCCTCACACTTGCCCTGCCTGGGCTACTCTGTTGTTTACTCCTTCCACTTCCTCCTCCTGGACTCATCAGCCTGGTTTCTTCCTGCCTCCAGTGTTGTGAGCTCCTCGGTGGGCGGAGCCAACCGCCTGGCCCACCCCCTGGTGTGCATCATCAACCTCTGGAGGAAGGCAACAAGGATTTGTGGTTAGCTGTGATGTGCCTACCTGGAGTGTGGGGTGTGGTGGTGTTGTGACCTGTGTCCCCTGGCTTGCCCAGGGCGACACATTCCCCCTTAGCAAAATGCAGACCGTCCGCGGGCTGCCGTCCTACACCGGTTTTATTTTTCTGTAAAAAGGGGATAACAGGGTTAAGCAAAACATAAATACATTTTTAATCAAAAACTCTTCCCAAGACGGGAGGCACATTTACTGGAACGTTGCAACGGTATACGGTCACGGTTTCCGCTCTCTCCCACCCAAGCAACCTGGCCCTGATGCTGCCCCTAAAACCCAGGCAGCACCCCTTGACCCACAGTCCAGCACAAGTTACCCGAGCGGGATCTGTCCTTCCCCTCCAGAGGGTGGCCACCGGTTCCTTTGGTGGCTGGGCCTTGGCCTGCTCTGCTCAGGGCCCTCCCTCCAACCTGCCTCTCCGGAGGCGGTATTGCAGAAATGGTAACGGTACCCAACATATTTACAAGCCACTTAACGTTTGTAGTGCCCTGCAAGTTCACGGGCTTGTCCATGGATAGTTCCCATGCATATAAACTTTAAACGGTCCCCACGGGGACAACGGTGCCGGCTCCAGCCGGTTGCAAATCACAAAGCAAATCTGGTGAAGTACTCGGTATAATCATTTTCTTTTTATCATTTCAAACTTTTTCAAAACTTTTTCAAACAAACTGACTTCTGGTCCCAACGGGGACAACTTTTAGGCGGAGGACCGCCGGCTTAGCAGTCCATCCTCAATCGTGGGGCTCTAGTGCCACCTTCACATGGTGCACCGCTCTGGACCCCAATGGTAGCTCGCTGCAGGCGATCTTCTTCCATATTCATGCGGGCATGCACATCCGCTCTACACCCCTCTCGGGCATCGATCTCCCTGCGCAGCTGCTGTTGCCGTCGCTCCCAGCCGGGAGCACTTTCTTTTTGCCCCGGTTCAGCGTGTGCGAGGGACGGGCCCAGCCAGAGTCCCTCCGTGTCGGCTACGACCGGCACTTTCAGTAATGAGGGACCCCGCTGTGACATGGCCTGCTCTGCCTCCTGGCAGCTACATCCCCGCCGTGCCTCCGGTGCATCTTTGCTGACGGGCTCAGCCTTTGGCTTCTTCCATAGAAGCGGTTCAGGGTGGTCATGAGCTTCTGCTGCAGGTCAGTCCGCCGGGGCGGATTGGCAGGGTACCGCTACCGGTGGTGGTGGTAGCGGGCCTAGTGGCGGGGCAGCAGCAGCAAACGCGGGTAGCGGGAGAGGCAGCAGGGTGAACGGGTGTAGGCCGGGCCCCTCAGCCGCAGCGGCCGATCCCTCGGGAATACAGGGACGTGGGTCTCTTACCCGTTCCTCCAAATCTTCCTCCACCTCGCATCTCCACATAGCAGCCACCACTTCCACCATGTCGGCCTCCCGCTCCTCCAGGAGGAGCTGCCTGTGGACCTGCAGACGGCTGCTTAGCTGGACGGTCCGGACTTCCACCCACGCCGCCATGCCAGGCGCGGGGACCACGGTGTTGTTGGTCGGACTCAGCATCTTTAGCAGCGGCCTCTTCCAGGAACCAGTAAATGGCCGCAGGGTCCTGGCGTCCCTGTTTCCATAGCCGCGCTTACATGCGGCCAGCCGCCATCGCGTCCCCCTTAGCTCTTTCCGGCCCCTCCTCTCTCGGGGCGGGGTTTTGGCCTTCGCGCCTCTACTGCTCGAGAAGACGCTCGAGCGGGAACTTTTCGCGCCAAAGATGGCGGCTTCTAAAATTTTTCTGCCGGATGCCTCCGGCGGTAACAAGGCGCACCTCTACCAGACGGCAGAGCGGTAAGATCCTGTTCGTGACGCCAAGTTGTCGCGGGCGGGGAGGAGGGTCTCAGCACACCGCGCTCACCCCTTCTGCTCGGGTCCGGCAGCTGCTCAGTGGTGGCTCGAGCTGTGGGCCGGATCCCGGGGTTTCTCGAGCGACACTCCTCGCCCGTGAGTGAAAGGGGGTGTTTGTTGGGTGAAGGGATTGTTATAGTTCGTGACACCACCCACGGTTGTGGTGATTGCACCACCGCTGCTCATTGTGGGGGTCCCGGGGATGGTGATGCGGAGCAGCCAGGTGTTGTGTTGCCCCTCCGTGGGTAGGGGTTGGTGATCCCGGGGCCCGGTGATGAGATATAAAGTGTAGGGCCTGGAGGGCGCAGGGACGCGGGGGCAGCGCTGTGCCTTGCGGCACTATGGTACTCACTCAGCCTGACACACGGACACAGTTTGTACGGTAAACCAACGGCTGGTAGGACGGTCCCACAGACGGCTGCACCTGCACTCCCGGTAGGTGACGGTGATGTCCCTCTTCCTTGCACCTGTGTTGACTGATGGTAGCGGTGGATTCCCTCCGGTTACCCGCTCCCCGACTGCAATCTGGGCCGGAGGAGCTCTACACTTTGCCCGCAGGCGCTGGCCCTGAGAAACTGGTGCCGTGGCGGTGGCGGTGTCTCTCCAATACGGGTTGGGCTGTTGCCTTCAATCGGGACTTGGTTGTTGGGGGATCTGCGTCCCCGTCACTGACGGATTTGGCAAATCTGGCGACTCCTAGCCTTGCCGGGGTCCGAGAGGCCCCTGCCCTGGTGCTGACTGTCCTTCGGAACACTGCTCCAGACCACCGGGCACACAGCCAACGGGGTCCTTCCAGGAACTTCCAAACGGTCCCCCTCCAGACAGTCACCGCCGTTGCTGACCTTGCTGTTCTGGCCCTCACAAAGCTGGACCCTTCAGGCTGTCCTTCTCTTCTGTCACTTCACTTTCTTAACTCCTCACTTAGCTCCTCACACTTGCCCTGCCTGGGCTACTCTGTTGTTTACTCCTTCCACTTCCTCCTCCTGGACTCATCAGCCTGGTTTCTTCCTGCCTCCAGTGTTGTGAGCTCCTCGGTGGGCGGAGCCAACCGCCTGGCCCACCCCCTGGTGTGCATCATCAACCTCTGGAGGAAGGCAACAAGGATTTGTGGTTAGCTGTGATGTGCCTACCTGGAGTGTGGGGTGTGGTGGTGTTGTGACCTGTGTCCCCTGGCTTGCCCAGGGCGACACATATGGGGCGAGAGAAAAATTGCACTGCACTCGCGGTACACCAGTGTACTACAAGTGCAGGGCGAGAATGGCAATAGTGGGCAACGGAGGAGAGAGGGAGATAAATCCCTCCCTCCCCTCCGCAGCGCTGGCCCGCCCCTCCTCAGAGCCGGCCCGCATGATCGGATCTCAATCTCAGTGACACTCGGCTCCCGCTGTGCTGCCAGCGTGAGCCGAGTGTCATGCAAGGATCGCAGTAGTCCCCCATGTGGCCCCGGCCTTACACAAAGTCACAACTTCTCCCAAAAGAAAGTCTCTCCGAGTATCACATTGGAATGATCAGTAGAAAAGTTAGGAAGAATAAGTATACCTCCGCTTACAAGTTTCTATGTAAAGCATTAGATTCACTCAGCTACACGGAAAAAAAAGCTCAGAGCCAGTTTCCCAAGTAACAGTACATGTAGTAGAAGATTTGTTGGTCAATTACCCACAAACATATCGCCTACATATTTTGAACCTATATGAGAGCTCTTAGTCACAGGTTATGACTAATAACCATTTTATCGGTTTGAAACGTGTAGATATTGGGGCCAATTCATTTAGATTAGCATAGTGTGCCTTGGTTTAAAAAAAATCTACGCTGATGGTTTCTACATAGGCATTTAGTTTCTCATTTGCATTATGACTATATAACAGTAGATGAAAGGTGTTTGTCCATCCCACCCAGGAATGTCTAATAATGCAGGAGGTTAGACAAGGAGATCAGGGCTGTTTGTCATACATCTCACACACTGACAGACCTGTTCTAAGCTATGGTGGGGTGCTCGTCCTTTTCCTCCTGTGTGTTGCTGCCTGCTTATCATTGGGTAAAGTGATATAGGAGGAAGAAGTACAAGCCTCCAGTGAAAACACTCCCCGCTTGAACTCAAGAAAAATTAACTCAATATGTGACAAATATTTTGTTTTTTAATCTTTCCACAACAGAGGAGCAAAATGGAAAAAAAAAGCTTTATTTTGCTCTACAGGCACTATTAACCCCTTAACGATCGTGGGCAGTAAAATTAAGTCATAGCAGTCATAGTGTTAATCTCTCGGCAGCTGGGGGAGATCAGCGCACATCTCACCTGATTTATACAGCTGACATGTGTGCCTGCCAGGCACAAGCAGAATCGCTATCCGCCCGTGCCTGTTAACCCCTTAAATGGCGCTGTCAATATGTGACAGCGCCATTATAATAGCGATCGCGCTATAAATTTACTTACAGGCCAATACCGGAAGTCACATGACGTGATTACATGGATCTGGTGGTTGTCATGGTAGCACAGGGGCATGTGATAACTCCTGTGCTCACATGACTCAGATCCTGTAAAAAACAGCCGAGTATTGCTTGTTACAAGAGATGATCATTTCTCCTGGTCTGAGCGATGCTGCTCTGATCAGGAGAAATGAATGAGCGATCAGACAGCTAGTCCTAGTGGGACTAGTAAAGTTAAAAAAAAGTTTAAAAAAAAAAATGTTAAAATTTTTTTTAAAAACCTAAAAGTTCAAATCACCTCCCATACGCCCCACTGAAAATTAAGGGGTTAAAAAAATATATACACACATTTGGTATTGCCGCATTCAGGAACGCCCAATCTATCAAAATATAAAATCATTTAGTCTGATCGGTAAACGGCGTAGCGGCAAACAAATTCCAAATGCCAAAATTACGCTTTTTGGTTGCCACAAATTTTATGCAAAATGCAATAACAAGCAATCTAAATGTAGCATCTGCTCAAAAATGGTACAATTAAAAACATCAGCCCAAGACGCAAAACAAAAGCCATCACTGAGCCATAGATGCCAAAAAATGAGAACGCTACGGGTCACGGAAAATGGAGCAAAACGTACGCCACTTTTTTTCGGACAAACATCTGGGGTTTTTTTTAACCCCTTAGATAAAAGTAAACCTATTTATTTTTAGTGTCTACGAACTCATACTGACCTGAGGCATTACATCGACACATGAGTTTTACCATATAGTGAACACTGTGAATAAAATATCTCAAAAACAATTGTGCACTTTTTTTGCAATTTTGCCGCATTTGGAATTTTTTTGGCCATTTTCCAGTACATTATATGGTAAAACTCATGGTTTAATTTAAAAGTACTGCAAAAAAAGAGCCCTCAAATGACCATATTGACTGAAAAATAAAAAAGTTACATCTCTCAGAAGAAGAATGGTGAAAAAAAAAAGGAAAGCGCAAAATCGGCCGGTCGTGAAGGGGTTAAATCATGTTTTCGGTTCATCAAAAAAAATTTGGTATTAGTTCCTCTGAAGTTTTAATAATAACAGGGAACATGGAATTATGGCAGTAGACTCAGTATAGGAGAGAAGGGTCTACAATATTGCCAACCTAACAATAACTATATATTCTTTCCAGTGATACACTTTAGAACTGAATATACTGATATGATCGTTTTCTGATGGCTGCACAGCGATGATAATTAGTCACAAAGACTTACTCCAGTACCATAAGCATCAAAAAGATCAGGAATGTCTGTATTTTTTTTCAATAACACTGGGAAATAAAAGTTCCCTAATTTTTCGAATTCATAGAACAAATGGATTCCATGGTTCTACACATTAATTCTAAAAGTGTCTCTTATCATATAAGATGAAAGCTAGGGATAGAAAGCGTCTTACCCAGTAAACATATGAAAGGTGATAAGGAACAGTGCTCACCTTGTGTGGTTGTGTGACACACAACCAGTATTAAAGCACGTAATCAGCTGCTGCAGACCACAAGCACAAAAGCCGGTATAGATCAGCAACTGAATAAAGGTGGCGCTATTTCTATGCTGCTGTAGGAATTACACAAATCCAAAAATACTGAAGTATAGGTGGTTTTATTCTTCGCGTGTTCTTACTTCTGTAGCACCCCTGAACCCCCCAGGGCACTACTAGGTACTGCATCCTGACAAAGATGTAGGGCCTACCCCCAGGGACTTGGAAGAGCAGTGCCGGTACCACCAAAACACATAACATCTGTGCCGCCCCCACGTCAGCAGTCGGGCTGCTCAGATCCGGATCCACAGTGGCTCGAGGGGTTTCCGGACCCGGGGGTCGCGCGGACACTCAATTAAATAGGGGACATATATGTACAAGGATTGTTGTAGATACTTCGTGACGCCATCCACGGTGTCTGGTAATATAGAGTACCACCGCTGCTGTTGGAAGGCACCCGGGGGCGATGAAATGGCAGCTGGTTGTTAACCCCTCCGTGGGTAGGGGTGGATGCCCCGGGGCTCAGTGTCCAGAATACATGGAGCAATGTAGGCCAGAGGTGGCGTGCTGGGCCGGACCAGGGAATGTTGGTGTACTCACTGCTGAAGAATTGCACACGAGTCTGTTGTTAAACCAAGGTGTCAGTGGCCAGCTGCCGCGTCCGGGTGTACTCGGGTCCCACACCCGGCTGGTGTACCAATGTTCCTTCCTCCGGCACCTCTGTAATTTTTCCTCACTTTTGGACGACTCCGTCTGGAACGGGGGAAGTCCACTCCCGGTATATTCTGGTTGGGAGACGTGCCCGCGAAACTGACCCTTGGGATTTCAGTGGGTGTTTGCGGATACCCTATCACTCGCGGTGGGCTGCTGTTTTGCTCTATCTGGGCTAACACTTCTGGAGCTAGGCTTGAAACCTGCTCCCGGCCTGGTGAATTAGAGAAGGGGCTTGCAACCGTATTCTAACTATGGTCCAGGTACCCTGCCTGTGCACAGTTTCAGGACCGGATCTCCGCGGTCGGTACCAGCAGGTTCCAACCCTGTCCCGGTCCACTCTGGATCTCCCGCGACCATACTCCTGTCACCTTTGGACATGGTCCACTGCTTGCCACCTAGCCAGCAGACTAGGGCCACTACCCTGGCTACCCTCCACTAGGCACAGCCTTCACCTTGCACTGTCACTTCCACTCCTCTCCACTTGAACTTCACTTAGAAACTACTGTGTTCCCGTCCCCGGATCCTCAAGACCCCTAGGTTGGCACTCCCAATCCGCCTGGTCCTGCCCACTGGTGTGTCCTTCTTACCCTCGGGGGGGTGCCTAGGATTTGGTGGCTGATGGAACCCAGTGTGGGATGGTGTTATGTGGGGTGTAGTATTCTTCTGTGACTACCTGGCGGCGCCAGGGCGTCACACATCCCCAGTTTCCCACTCCCCATTAGGGATGACTGACTAGTCCAGGACCCAATAAATGGCCACCCAGAGGCGGAGCCCGTCCAGTCCACTAGAAGGCAACCCGGTGGGAGGGGAGAGACACACACAGACACCGACAGGGCACAGGGCCCTAGATCAGGCGATAGCTTCAGGCAACCTGACAAACACCTGCACAGTGAGGGGACCTTCACGGACCTCACTGACCCAAAAATCCGGGGGCACTAGCAGTAAAGATTGAGCCAGGGACCGGAACAGAACACTGACCCTTCAGGGCTCGCACTGCCCGCCATATGGACGAGAGACTGCGGACAGACAGTAAGAGACCCACAAACGCTCCAGGATACGGGGTCCCACCAACCAGTGAAAGGTGCCGGGGAAAGAGACTACCAGGTCCCCACACCGGCACTGGGACAAAAGGGACCAGGGGTCTGAACCAGCCGTCCTCAGAGCCACAGCTCAACATCACTGTGAGTAAACAGAAGTTGCACTGCATCCCCATCGTGTGGTCTCCCTTCTTTCTGTGATGGTCCCCCTCCATTCACTCCCTGGGGCCCAGCCCTACTTGCAAAGGGCCTACCATCCAGGCTGCCACCACCATCAGCCCCAGAAGTAACAGACTGTGCAGCGGCAGTTCCATCACCATAACCGCAATCCACAAGTGGCGTCACAATACAAACCTTTTCAACTGCCCTGTATATAACCCCTTTTAGAAAGTGTCCCCAGGGTCATGGAACCGGACATCAGCCATTATACAACCGTGACACAGCATCCTCGTAGACCGAGTACTCCAAAGCCCTGAGCAACACACTTCTTCATTAGGAAAATCCACCGATTTATCATATAGGAGACACTTTTAGGATAAATGTGCATAACCATGATTAAGGTGTAATGGGATCAACAATTCAGACTGCATCATCAATGTAGAAAGGGATTTGAACATTGCTTCAGCACTTGCCCACAAGGGGGCAGTGTCAGGCTGTGCAATCACAGACACAGAGGTGGGAAATTCCCTACAGCTCGTGTTTTTGAACCAGGAAGAGAAAGAGCGGCAAGAGAAGACAGCCCCGGAGCTCGGCCAGGACAGAGCTACGTGTGGTCTCCCTGAACAGAGGGCTCTTTTGCAACCGGATTCTTGGAAGAATCACCCTGTGGAAGTGGGTTCTGCCATCCCCGGTCTGCAGGACTTTGTTTTCACCGAGGATCTAACCGGACTGCAGAGCATCGCGCCCGGAGTGCATATCCAGGGGCTGTGACAACTTGACTGCAGAGCATCGCACCCTGAGTGCAAGTGCAGGGGCCGTTACCGACACAAGGGAGCCATCCGTGCAACCGTGACCTCCCTTCCTCTGCTCGGTGTGCCCAGGGACTAAGAGACTGACTAGAATCCGTTACCAACGGGAGAAGATCAAAGGAGAAGACCGAGGAGCTGCATCCCTTCAGCGCTGCACCGAACCCATCATCGTGAGACTCCAGGCCTGCGACGTGGGAGCGGCATCTTCTTCTGGGATAGACTGGTACGTGATTGTAGGGAAAGTTAGGGAAAGTTGCCGCCATTTCTTTGTTTTTTTCTCTTGTCTTTTTTTCCTTGCTGCGTACCCGGAAGGAGTGAAGATCCGGGGACTCCACCATACACATGTGCGCAGATAGTTCGGTTGACTGTGTTATAAATATGTTTCATAGTAAAGAAATGTTACTACCGGTAAAATCTGAGTATGGGGATTTTGTTGGAATAGAGCATACACACACACCCGCGGCCCTACCACTGGTCGCTTCATGTGGCGTAGTCGGCAGGATGTGTGACCAACAAAATCATCCCCCGGTAGTAACTTATAACCGGACAGCTCCCCCGACGTCTATTGTCAATCAGGTGAGAAAGTTTAACGGACGGAACTATCCTGTAACTGAATGGACTGAACAACTTAAGATAGTGGGGGAAATGTATAACACTGATCCTAAGACCTTAGCAGAAATGGCCATGCTAACATTAGAGGGGGAAGCGTGGACGACAGTCAGGCTGGAGACGGTTAGGGGCCAGCGTACGTTGGATGACTTGGTGCGGGTGCTGGAGAACACCTATGGGCCGACCACATATGCGGGAACATTGCGCTATATGTTCTTCCGGCGTACTCAGCTCGAGTCGGAGGACATTCCTCAATATGCCAATGCCCTTCAAGTGCTGCTAGAACAAGCCTGTAGAAAAGAAGAACAGATTGCTAGTACGGGTGCCCGTGACCTGGTGTTGAGAGATCAGTTCGTGACCGGATTGAGAGACCCGTACCTTAACCGCTCATTGCAAGATCTACTCCGGATAAATCCGGCCTTTATGTTCGCTGAGGTCAAACAAGAAGCTATAGAACGTTCAAGGGGACCTGTCGTGGAGACACAGACATATACCGTGGCTTGCAGGTCCATATCTGGTATCGGGACTCCGAACAGCGACACGGAAGAACTGAAGCAGATGGTGGCAGAGTTGCAGAAACAGGTGTTACAGCTCACCCTAGACCAACAGGCGGGCCGGCAAGCGAGATAACAACCCAGCCGGCCGATGGGAAGATGCTGGACATGTGGCGACCCCCGCCATAGAGCAAACCGTTGCCCCCAGAACTTTCAAGTTCATCCACGGTCCGATCTACCAGAACCAGCAAGTCATGTCCCACAACAGCGGCCGCCTTTAAACTAGACGCCCCTGCCAAAGAGGCTCACTCGGTAGGGGAGGCCAAAGAGGGGGGTGTAGGAAAACAGAGCCAGCCACGGAGAAAACTTGCATCAAATAGCCCCACCCTGGAAGTATTACTGGAAGGGATCGTCGTACAAGGGTTAATGGATACTGGGTCTCAGGTATCCACCATCTCCGAGCAGTTCTACAAAGAATGTCTAAAGCCGCGGGTTGCCTATGACCCTGATACCGCCATCAAGATCAAAGCAGCCAATAATCTACCCATTCCGGTGACGGGAGTTGCCTGGATGAACACCGAAATCTGTGGCCAAGATCTCGGGAAGAGAGGGATAATCGTGGTCAGGGAAGGCTTTGGATCAGAAACGCCCATGATTATTGGGATGAACATCTTGAAAGACCTGAATCTGGTGTTGTTTACCAAGAGGGGGCCCAAGTACTGGCAAGAAGTGACCGCACATAGGGCCACCCGCCGTGCCTTTCAGCAAGTGGTCCAGACCTGCAACCTCCAGTGAATGACCGAAGAACAACTACTGCTGGCCACGATCACCGTACCCCGCCATACTAGGATCACCTTACCAGCTGGGAAAGAGACAGTTATCTCACTACCCCTTAGCACCACGAGACAGCTTGAAGGCGTGGAGGTGCTGATTGAGCCGCGCACCCCGAAGGAAGGGAAGCTGAATCCACTAGTCGCTCGAACTCTAGCAGTAGTGAGAAAGGGAAGAATTCCTGTCAGGCTGGGCAACACGGCTAACGTGAGCGTTGACCTAGAAGCCGGGACACAGCTTGCCCGAGTCTACGCTCTAACCGAAGAAGTGAACCCGATGAGCCCCCTCCAGTTTGTACCGTCTACAGAGGGAGAATGGACAGTGACGGTCTCTGCCATGGCCGCTGTCGCGGGTGACACCAACGCGGGGCGAGAACTACGAGAGAAGTGTCAGTTGGACGTATCCCAATACTCCAAACGGGAGGTGTCCCAGGTGGAAGAGCTACTTCAAGAGCATCAGGCGTCCTTTGCCCGGCATGACACCGACTTTGGGTGCACCACCAGTATCAAGCACGAAATCCCCACCGGCGACACTGCTCCTATCTGTGAAAGGTACCGCCAAATACCTCCCCAGCAATACCAAGAAGTGAAAAATCTCCTGAATTCCATGCTACACGCTGGAGTGGTACGAGAAAGCCAGAGCCCCTGGGCTGCACCGGTGGTGATAGTCAAGAAGAAGGACGGGTCCCTGAGGTTCTGTGTGGACTACCGCCGTTTGAATGCTTGCACCACCCGGGACTCATACCCTTTGCCAAGGATCGAAGAATCCCTGACAGCCCTGAAGAAAGCCAAATACTTCTCTTCATTGGATCTGGCCAGCGGATATTGGCAGGTACCCATGCACGAGAAAGATTGAGATAAGACTGCTTTCATCCTACCCATGGGCCTGTACGAGTTCGACCGGATGCCCTTTGGTTTGAACAACGCGCCGGGGACTTTCCAGCGGCTGATGGAGCGCTGCTTGGGAGACTTCAACTTCGACTTCACCCTCATCTACCTGGACGACATTGTAGTCTATTCGGCCACATTTGAAGAACACCTGCAGCAGCTGGGCCGTGTGTTCAGTAGGTTGAGAGAACATGGCCTGAAGTTGAAACTCAGCAAGTGCCGTCTTCTGCAGCCCGAGATCAATTACCTGGGCCACCGGATCTCACCCGAAGGTGTTCAGCCGTCTTCAGAGAAGATAGCCGCCATGCGGGATTGGCCGCAGCCCACAAACATCAAGGAGGTCAGGGCTTTCCTGGGGTTGGCCGGCTACTACCGCCGGTTCATCAAAAACTTCGCCCGGCTTGCTGCACCCTTGCATGACCTGCTTCGAGGGACCACCAACAGCCCCAGAGGACGACCCATCAGCTGGGGACCCAGCCAGGAAGAGTCCTTACAAGCCCTAAAGGGTGCCTTAACGTCTCCCCCCATCCTGGCATATGCGGACTACAACCTGCCCTTCCAACTACACACCGATGCCAGTCTACAGGGTCTAGGGGCAGTACTTTCACAGGTACAAGAAGGCAAGGAACGGGTCATAGCCTATGCCAGTCGGTCTCTACATGAGGGCGAGAAGAACCCCACCAATTACAGCTCGTTCCGGCTGGAGCTGTTGGCCCTAACGTGGGCTATGGCGGAGAAATTTGCAGGGTACCTCACGGGGACCGAAGTACTAGTCCTGACCGATAACAACCCGTTGGCCCACTTAGAAAATGCGAAGCTCGGAGTCATGGAGCAGCGTTGGATGGCTCGGCTCTCCAAGTTCAATTACAAGATCAAATATAGGGCTGGAGCTGAGAATCAAAATGTGGACAGCCTGTCTAGAGTGTCATACCCCTTACTCAACCGAGACCGGGATGAAGAATTAGAAGGGGACGAGACGCCTGACTTTGCAAAGCTCACCCAACAGATGATGGATTACCGCCAGTTCGTTGTGGGCGAAGCTGGAACTCCAGTGGGGGTCGCCTTGCCACCCCAGGAGTGGTGCAGGCTCCAGGACCAGAACCCTGAATGGGCTCTACTCAAACAATGGGTGAAGCGGCAGCAGAAGCCTCCCGCCGATATACGGGCACGACTGTCTACCGGGACCTTGACACTGCTCAGTCAGTGGGACCGGCTGATTCTGAGAGAAGGAGTGCTATACCGGAAGGTTCTCTTGTCGCACATGCTGGAGGAATGCACACAAGTTGTGGTGCCTAATCAATTGGCCCGTGAGATGGTGGCCAAAGCCCACAAAAGGAATGGACACTTCGGGATAGACAAGACCTTTCGATGGATTCAACAGTCCATCTATTGTCCGGGGCTCCGCAAGCTGGTTGAAGACGTCTGCCAAACCTGTCGCACCTGTGAACTACACAAGTCCCCTGAACAGCGTGCACCTGTCCAGACAATTAAAACATCCAGGCCCCTTGAGCTGTTGATGATGGACTATCTGCTGATTGGGACGGCGAGCAGTGGCTATCAGTACTGCCTAGTCATGGTGGATCACTTCACAAAATTCGCTGTTGCTACCAAAGACCAGACGGCTGAATCGGCTGCACGGGCCATCTGTCGACAGTTCATCCACATCTATGGGTGTCCGGAGAGGTTGCACTCCGACCAGGGGGCTTGTTTCGAAGGCCGAGTCATCGAAGAGCTGCATCGGATGTATGGGATCCAGAAGTCGAGGACCACTCCTTACCACCCACAAGGGAACGGTGCATGTGAACGCTTCAACCGGACTCTACTCCAGCTGATCCGCACCTTGGCCGATGATAAGAAAGACCAATGGCCCCAATTCCTTCCCAATCTAGTATGGGCCTACAACAACCAGGTCCACTCCGTGACTGGTTACACCCCACACACCCTTCTCTTTGGCCGCCCCGGAAAAGGGGTCCATGACCTGAACCTATTCCGCCCTGGAGATGATGTCTGCCATAACTACCCCTCCTGGCTAAATACTCACCGACAGAAGATGGAGACTGTACACCGGCTGGTGAGCCAACAAATCCGGGGCCAGATACATGCTGACCCACTCCGCGTGCAAGAGCAACCCTTGAAGTTGGGACAGTTAGTCCTGCTCCGTATCAAGAAGCCACAAGGGAAACTTCGAGCCAAGTGGGAGACTGAGGTCTACCGGGTAATCGAACGCCCCTACCCCAACGGGCATGTATACCGAGTGCGGGGTGAAGACAGTCGCAGCATCCGCACTGTGCACTGAAATATGTTGCGTCTCTGCCGATCCCAGCCTGACTCCCCTACCACAGTACCCGGAGGGGGTGACGCTGCCGACACGACTGACGTCACGGACGTTTCCCAGCATAGTGATCACGTCGACTCTGAGACCGGTGACCCACCTACACAACCCAGTTCTTCCCCCGGAATGCTGACTGAAGTGGGGCGTAAAGACAGTGACGGGGAGGGGAACAACCGACCCTTGAGACGTACTGACCGCACCACTGCTGGGATCCCGCCCGGGCGGTCTTACAGGGACCAGTATGTATGGCCCACTTCTCAACCAACCCCTGTGACATCTGCAGTCATCACTGCCTGGGAACCGACGGTAGTTGACAGGGACTGCCAACCTTTAAGTGGGAGGGTATGTAATGGGATCAACAATTCAGACTGCATCGTCAATGTAGAAAGGGATTTGAACATTGCTTCAGCACTTGCCCACAAGGGGGCAGTGTCAGACTGTGCAATCACAGACACAGAGGTGGGAAATTCCCTACAGCTCGTGTTTTTGAACCAGGAAGAGAAAGAGTGGCAAGAGAAGACAGCCCCGGAGCTCGGCCAGGACAGAGCTACGTGTGGTCTCCCTGAACAGAGGGCTCTTTTGCAACCGGATTCTTGGAAGAATCACCCTGTGGAAGTGGGTTCTGCCATCCCCGGTCTGCAGGACTTTGTTTTCACCGAGGATCTAACCGGACTGCAGAGCATCGCGCCCGGAGTGCATATCCAGGGGCTGTGACAACTTGACTGCAGAGCATCGCACCCTGAGTGCAAGTGCAGGGGCCATTACCGACACAAGGGAGCCATCCGTGCAACCGTGACCTCCCTTTTTCTGCTCGGTGTGCCCCGGGACTAAGAGACTGACTAGAATCCGTTACCAACGGGAGAAGATCAAAGGAGAAGACCGAGAAGCTGCATCCCTTCAGCGCTGCATCGGGACCCATCATCGTGAGACTCCAGGCCTGCGACGTGGGAGCGGCATCTTCTTCTGGGATAGACTGGTACGTGATTGTAGGGAAAGTTAGGGAAAGTTGCCGCCATTTCTTTGTTTTTTTCTCTTGTCTTTTTTTCCTTGCTGCGTACCCGGAAGGAGTGAAGATCCGGGGACTCCACCATACACATGTGCGCAGATAGCTCGGTTGACTGTGTTATAAATATGTTTCATAGTAAAGAAATGTTACTACCGGTAAAATCTGAGTATGGGGATTTTGTTGGAATAGAGCATACACACACACCCGCGGCCCTACCACCGGTCGCTTCAAAGGACTAGGCCGAAACGTGTTGGTGTAAGTTTACGGATTATTTAGAAATGTACAAAGAGTTAGCAAGAAAAAACAAAAAGCCAGCACCAAATGTGCACTACAGCACTAAACATTCCAAACTGAAATTGCAATTTTTTGCCAAAAATCTCAAAAAAATTTTTTATAATAAGTACAGTTTGGAATGTTTAGTGCTGTAGTGCACATTTGGTGCTGGCTTTTTGTTTTTTCTTCATTGAATTGGTCGGTGGTTGACCTCCACCTTGCTATGCACCCCAATTTGGGATGTATTCCATCTGTCTGGATTTTGGCGGTTGGTGACTGTTCACATTAAGTCATCAGGCTTTGTCCACAGGCTATTTACTTCATGCAGCATTTGCTTGGACCTGTCCCGCCCACAGCCATGACTCAGTCATGGGTACGGGATTGAAATAGACCAGGTGAGTGCTGCTAAGAGCAGTTCTACTATTCATATGTGAGGCCGTATGGCACATTTTATAAAAATATTTTAGTGTAGGACTGCTTCAAATGAGATTTGCCGTGACGTGGCGAAGCAGCTCAAGAAATTGCAATTTTTTGCCAAAAATCTCAAAATTTTTTTTATAATAAGTACAGTTTGGAATGTTTAGTGCTGTAGTGCACATTTGGTGCTGGCTTTTTGTTTTTTCTTCATTGAATTGGTCGGTGGTTGACCTCCACCTTGCTATGCACCCCAATTTGGGATGTATTCCATCTGTCTGGATTTTGGCGGTTGGTGACTGTTCACATTAAGTCATCAGGCTTTGTCCACAGGCTATTTACTTCATGCAGCATTTGCTTGGACCTGTCCCGCCCACAGCCATGACTCAGTCATGGGTACGGGATTGAAATAGACCAGGTGAGTGCTGCTAAGAGCAGTTCTACTATTCATATGTGAGGCCGTATGGCACATTTTATAAAAATATTTTAGTGTAGGACTGCTTCAAATGAGATTTGCCGTGACGTGGCGAAGCAGCTCAAGAAATTGCAATTTTTTGCCAAAAATCTCAAAATTTTTTTTATAATAAGTACAGTTTGGAATGTTTAGTGCTGTAGTGCACATTTGGTGCTGGCTTTTTGTTTTTTCTTCATTGAATTGGTCGGTGGTTGACCTCCACCTTGCTATGCACCCCAATTTGGGATGTATTCCATCTGTCTGGATTTTGGCGGTTGGTGACTGTTCACATTAAGTCATCAGGCTTTGTCCACAGGCTATTTACTTCATGCAGCATTTGCTTGGACCTGTCCCGCCCACAGCCATGACTCAGTCATGGGTACGGGATTGAAATAGACCAGGTGAGTGCTGCTAAGAGCAGTTCTACTATTCATATGTGAGGCCGTATGGCACATTTTATAAAAATATTTTAGTGTAGGACTGCTTCAAATGAGATTTGCCGTGACGTGGCGAAGCAGCTCAAGAAATTGCAATTTTTTGCCAAAAATCTCAAAATTTTTTTTATAATAAGTACAGTTTGGAATGTTTAGTGCTGTAGTGCACATTTGGTGCTGGCTTTTTGTTTTTTCTTCATTGAATTGGTCGGTGGTTGACCTCCACCTTGCTATGCACCCCAATTTGGGATGTATTCCATCTGTCTGGATTTTGGCGGTTGGTGACTGTTCACATTAAGTCATCAGGCTTTGTCCACAGGCTATTTACTTCATGCAGCATTTGCTTGGACCTGTCCCGCCCACAGCCATGACTCAGTCATGGGTACGGGATTGAAATAGACCAGGTGAGTGCTGCTAAGAGCAGTTCTACTATTCATATGTGAGGCCGTATGGCACATTTTATAAAAATATTTTAGTGTAGGACTGCTTCAAATGAGATTTGACGTGACGTGGCGAAGCAGCTCAAGAAATTGCAATTTTTTGCCAAAAATCTCAAAAATTTTTTTATAATAAGTACAGTTTGGAATGTTTAGTGCTGTAGTGCACATTTGGTGCTGGCTTTTTGTTTTTTCTTCAAAGAGTTAGCAAGCCTAAGGCCCGGGGAATTGATGTTTGGGTGACAGAACTACAAGCACAAGTATGTACAAAGGGGAAAAAAGGTATTTTCGCTCTACAATTGAAAAAAAAACTAAAGCCAAGCTGGTGGTGTGATGCCCTGGCCTATCAGGTCGTCACAGGGTATTGTGCAATCTGCCCTTCTGCATAGTATCCACCTGTTCCTTGGTTACGGGTCCCTGACTTTGGTGTTGCCAAGAACAAGCTAATCAAAATCCTAAGAACACTCTGCTTGACACCCACGAGACACACCAGTGGACAGCCTGAAGGAATAGGATCGCCTACTTGGGGGGTTGGTTAAGGGGAGGTCAGGAGTGTCAGGAAGAGTGCAGTTGAGAAGTGACTCTCGACAGAAGAGGTCAGGAGCTGGGCTCCTTGAAACTACTAGGCGGCAGACGTTGGTCTGGGCCTGGTAGGAGCTGGACACTGGTTGCAGGGGATCGTGACAAGGGGCACGGACTGTCGAGGAGGACAGCCGGTGGCCTTGTGCCATCATGGGTAGGGGCCAGGGCACGACGGGGTACGTGGACCCTAGGCCAGGAAGTAGCTTCAGGCGTCCTGGTAATTTACACGACGAGGACGGAGCCTTCAAGATCCGTTCTCCACCCGCTCCAAAATCGGGGTACTAGCGCAACAAGGGGAATAGGACTTTCCCAATACATAGTCCAGAAAATCCCAAGCGTGAACCCTGAGAGCAAGCTCACCCACTTAGCCACACTGGTGAGCGGGACCCAACTAGTTTTATAATAAAGGGACCAGTTAGAATAAAAGGTGCCAAGGAAAAGGTCATATACTAACAGGCAATACCAATGGGCACGGGATCCAGGCATGCTCCCTCCAAGCGGTAGCAGTGTCGAGGACTTTGGTTTACCACAGTTGTCGGTTTCAGCGTTATTGGACTGAGTGAGTACATAAGTGACCCTTACCATCCCCAATGGCATTTCCCTGCAGTCCTCATCGAGTACCGGGGCATTCCCCCAACCCGTGGAGGTGTTACAGGGGGCTGTCTGATAATAAAACCTAAAGGAGTATCAGACAGTCAGGGTCCACCGTGCAAAGACTCTGCTGCAGACTATGGCAGAGTGCAATACCTCTGTTAAACTTACAGAGGAATATAATTAGTAAATAAGGCAATTCCTCCCTTACTTGGAGGGTGTGTGGAATGGTCTCTGTTAATAATCACAGAGACAAAGGCAGTGAGTGTGAAATGGCACCTACCTAGGTCCGTTCCTCTAGTGGTGCCAGGAGACGGACAGCAGTGTAAGCCGCACAAAGCTCCTACCTGCGTTCGCTCCACTAGTGTGTGAGGACACGAACCACTAGATATGGCACCTGCCTAGGTCCGCTCTTCTAGTGGTGCAAAAGAGACGAACAGCAGCGTAAGCCGCACAAAGCTCCTACCTGCGTTCGCTCCACTAGTGTGCGAGGACACGAACCACTAGATATGGCACCTGCCTAGGTCCGCTCTTCTAGTGGTGCAAAAGATACGGACAGCAGCATAAGCCGCACAAAACTCCTACCTCTGTTCGCTCCCCTAGTGTGCGAGGATACGAACAACTGCCAGACGCAGTATAAGGAACGTTACCCTAGCGGCAACGTCCACCTACGAGTAGAATCACAAGGCCCAGCCGGACCATGTGCCTCAGACACCTGCCTATGTCCGCTCCCCTAAGAGGTAAGCATACGGACTGCAGCCGAAGCTGTAAGATAGAAGAACGCTACCCTGCCGGTAGCGCTCACCTAGCATAGACAGAGAGATGCCTAGAGGTACGTGCACAGAGCGTCTACTCTCATGCATGAACAAAGAGGACTGAGCGCCATGCGGCGTGCGTCAGGGTCTTATATAGACTCTGTGCCTCATCCAAGATGGAGGACACCAGAGCCAATCCGCTGCCAGAACGACAGGAATGACGTCACGCTGGCCTATCACCGAGCAAAGCGTCATAAGCACATGACCATCGACCAATCGGCATAGAAGGTGTCAGAGACATGTAACCAGGTGTCACAAGCACATGACCAGTGGCCAATCGGCATAGAAGGTGTCAGAGACATGTGACCTCGTGTCAGCGATGATGTCACCCGCACATGTGCAATGGCTCCAAGATAGGACTTAGTCTCCAGCGCTTGCACATGTGCAGTAGCAAGAAATCTGGACATAGTCTCCAGTGCCACAGCAACCGTAACAGGAGGGGTTAAACACCAGGCTGCCCCCACCATCGCCACCGGGTACTCCCAACTGCAGCGGTGGTACTTCACCTTACCACACACCACGGGTGGCGTCACAAACTTCCCACATCCTCCCTTGTAAATACTTTCCCCCTTTTATTCCGAATGGCCACGCGACCCCGACCCCGGGTCCGGAGACCCCTCGAGCCACTGCGGATCCGGATCCGAGCAGCAGTGGGAGGCTGCTGACGTGGGGGCAGCACAGTGGCTTCTACAAATACATTTCGTTTTTATTTACTTTATGATTATAATATTAATAAATGGAACGAGAACATTAAATAAAGAGTCGTTTGTCAGTAGTTTCCTATGATTGCTTGCCAGGGAAAAAAACACAGAAAATATTAGGCTCATAAATAATGATGATACACAAACAAGTAGATCACTTTTGTAGTTTACTGCAACAAATACGTAAAATCTTTTGCATAACTTGAACAACGCAAGTAAAGCTCATAGCAATATTAGAACTTGATGAACTGGTGTGACGGTGTGTGCGTCAGAACAGGAAGGGACAGCGAGACAGTGATTAATCCAAAGGAAATTTACTGGGACTGAGAGAAGATATCAACAAACAGGAATATATTGCCTAAGAGTCTGCAAGGCAGCTGCAACAAACGGAACAGATCCAGGGGCACCACCCGGAAATCCGACGCCAAAGATAATACAACAGTCTTTAGATGAGTTCCCTAAATCCAGTAGGGTGGCCAAGATAACACAATCCCAAGTGGCAACCGATCTCCAATGTCTAGTAGACCATACATGGGCACCAGGCCTTGGCTGCAGCAACAGATACTAGCCATACTAGCCATTCACCAGACACAGCTTCAACTCCCAGGCCAAACACGTGGCTTATTCTTCTACCTCTTTTGGGATCAGCCCCCTGGATGGACAGAAGCGCTCATACCCACCCTCTTAAACAACTTCTACATGTAGCTTAGAGTATGTAGAAGTCTCCAGAAACAGTCTCCCACCTGTTTACACACTGTTACCTGTTACACTATGGTCCATGGAAACAGGCTGGGGGTGACACTGTTACCATTGGTACACCAGATGAAAAGAAGTGGAGCTTGAGTGGGTTCACGTTCTGATATGACAATGGTGAATAATAACAAAGTCCCAACTTTTCTCAAAAGAAAGCTCTCTCTGAATATGACATTGGAATGATCAGTAGAAAAGTTAGGAAAAGAAATATATCCGAACTTTTCAATGTTGAAAATTAGATTCACATTTGTGGTGTGTGGAAAAATATTTGTGGGCCAGTTTCCGGCTTTGTGGCCCCGAGGTGTACAATAAAAGATAGGAGGATGGAGGATGGGATGATGGTTGGACGGTGGAGGTTGAGTAGGTTGGTAGTTGTAGTTGTCTCGTGACGCCACCTGAGGTACTCGGCATGTGATTAGCTGCCGCTGCAGTCACTGTCCTATGGGGCGTATGGTGTCGCAGCAAGGATGGTTCTGCTCCCCACAGATGGAGTGGGCCCCAAGGAAGATGATGACTGTAATGGCCGTTGGTGCCGAAACGCGGGGCGCCGGCAATAAAAGGCTGAGTCAGCTGCTGCGGTTCCAGGTCTTTTTCCTCACAGTTCAAGTGCTGCCCTCAGAGTACTGGTCTCTGCCATCATGGGCCCTAGCCAATCCCGGATAATTTGAAGGTCACTGCCGGTGTTCCCACTGTGTGTCCATTTCTGGTCGGGGTCCAATCCCGTGGGTGGAATGTGGAACGGGGCATCCTGTACTCTCCACAGACCCTGGAATCCCCGGTAGTTGTCGAGAACCCGGGCTGAGCTGCCTGCCTCAAGCCGTGGGTCCTGTGATACTTCCAGAAGTGTAAAGGTAGAGAGAATACAGTTAGGTCCAGAAATATTTGGACAGTGACACAAGTTTTGTTATTTTAGCTGTTTACAAAAACATGTTCAGAAATACAATTATATATATAATATGGGCTGAAAGTGCACACTCCCAGCTGCAATATGAGAGTTTTCATATCCAAATCGGAGAAAGGGTTTAGGAATCATAGCTCTGTAATGCATAGCCTCCTCTTTTTCAAGGGACCAAAAGTAATTGGACAAGGGACTCTAAGGGCTGCAATTAACTCTGAAGGCGTCTCCCTCGTTAACCTGTAATCAATGAAATAGTTAAAAGGTCTGGGGTTGATTACAGGTGTGTGGTTTTGCATTTGGAAGCTGTTGCTGTGACCAGACAACATGCGGTCTAAGGACCTCTCAATTGAGGTGAAGCAGAACATCCTGAGGCTGAAAAAAAAGAAAAAATCCATCAGAGAGATAGCAGACATGCTTGGAGTAGCAAAATCAACAGTCGGGTACATTCTGAGAAAAAAGGAATTGACTGGTGAGCTTGGGAACTCAAAAAGGCCTGGGCGTCCACGGATGACAACAGTGGTGGATGATCGCCGCATACTTTCTTTGGTGAAGATGAACCCGTTCACAACATCAACTGAAGTCCAGAACACTCTCAGTGAAGTAGGTGTATCTGTCTCTAAGTCAACAGTAAAGAGAAGACTCCATGAAAGTAAATACAAAGGGTTCATATCTAGATGCAAACCATTCATCAATTTCAAAAATAGACAGGCCAGAGTTAAATTTGCTGAAAAACACCTCATGAAGCCAGCTCAGTTCTGGAAAAGTATTCTATGGACAGATGAGACAAAGATCAACCTGTACCAGAATGATGGGAAGAAAAAAGTTTGGAGAAGAAAGGGAACGGCACATGATCCAAGGCACACCACATCCTCTGTAAAACATGGTGGAGGCAACGTGATGGCATGGGCATGCATGGCTTTCAATGGCACTGGGTCACTTGTGTTTATTGATGACATAACAGCAGACAAGAGTAGCCGGATGAATTCTGAAGTGTACCGGGATATACTTTCAGCCCAGATTCAGCCAAATGCCGCAAAGTTGATCGGACGGCACTTCAGAGTACAGATGGACAATGACCCCAAGCATACAGCCAAAGCTACCCAGGAGTTCATGAGTGCAAAAAAGTGGAACATTCTGCAATGGCCAAGTCAATCACCAGATCTTAACCCAATTGAGCATGCATTTCACTTGCTCAAATCCAGACTTAAGACGGAAAGACCCACAAACAAGCAAGACCTGAAGGCTGCGGCTGTAAAGGCCTGGCAAAGCATTAAGAAGGAGGAAACCCAGCGTTTGGTGATATCCATGGGTTCCAGACTTAAGGCAGTGATTGCCTCCAAAGGATTCGCAACAAAATATTGAAAATAAAAATATTTTGTTTGGGTTTGGTTTATTTGTCCAATTACTTTTGACCTCCTAAAATGTGGAGTGTTTGTAAAGAAATGTGTACAATTCCTACAATTTCTATCAGATATTTTTGTTCAAACCTTCAAATTAAACGTTACAATCTGCACTTGAATTCTGTTGTAGAGGTTTCATTTAAAATCAAATGTGGTGGCATGCAGAGCCCAACTCGCGAAAATTGTGTCACTGTCCAAATATTTCTGGACCTAACTGTATGCCTGGACCGAAGTCCTGACTGTGCTCCTTGTGGAGACACGGGCTCAGTGGGTGCTCTCGTCCACTAAAACCCGCCACCTTTAGAAAGACAGCGTGGCTCAGGGCTCATCCCAACTGAACGCTGGCCTCCTTAACCGTGGGCGTAACACTACTCAGACAACACAGGGTGAGGGAACCACAATAATTAGACTTTATTGGATCCCCAAACAATTAACGGCACATAACACATAACCAGCAAAACATACAAATGTAACAGGCAACAGAGTCTCACCCTTCCGCTGGCTCACCGGGGATTTAGAATGTCCATGCCTCACAGGTTCCAAGCTGTCTGAGGTCTGCAAAGTCTGTAACAGGTGACTGAACTGTCCCAACCTGAGTGTCCTCCTTAGGTAGTCCTGGTTTGATGTTAAAATCCTGGCAGCCGGAGTCGAAATCCCTAGGCTGTGGATATGGTCTCCAATCGGGAACGGAGTCCTTAGATTGAAGTCATAAGATATCCTGATCCTCTAGTCAGCTCCAAAGAGCTTAGACTGGATCCATCAGCATCCATCAACAACCTTCATCAATCCTGGTGGCTTAAAGAAGTCCCTTTTATAGCCATAACCTTCCCTTAGGATACACTGCGTCCTCATCGATTGGTTGGACAAGATTGCTTCTCCCATTGGATGAATTTCAAGCTGCATGGATAATGTTCATTTAAATGATGTGCATAGAAAGACTCAGTATATCTACATGGAGTCGGCAAGTCACCGACTAGATAATGGCTACTAAGGTAATTACATTATCAATACACAACTACAATACAATGATTACTGGAAGAGACTGGAGATACAATAGCTAAGCAAACATGACTTAGCACACATAAGAACAATAGTCTGGCTGAATTTTAAGAAACTTTAACCCATGAGAGTCCATGTCGTCACATTCCTCCCCCTTCTTAATATTAGCCAGACATGATAGGCTTCCGATCATCCTTCTCCTCTTGACGGCATTGTCCTTTTTAATGGTGAGGTCAGCAACAGAGGCTCGCATCTATACACCTCCCCCTGATTACCTCCCCCAAGTTGAGCAGCCATATTGTGGACAAGCACTAAGGTGGGGTCCATGAGTTGGGCCTGCATACATTTCTTATTATCAATCTTCCCCCAGTCAATAGCCACAGTGTGGTTAAGCTTACTCACGGTTATTGGCTCAGAAGTGGATGCTGGAGACTGGGAATGTAAACCATCCCTGGAAAAGATGTTAGAAAGATCCACATCAGGGTCCTGCTTGGCTTGGAGGTGGGTGATGGCTGCTTCAAACTGACTGGATAGTCCTTGTCCTAGGTCATTATCCAAAATGACTGGTGTGAGTAGGTAATTCACAAGCCCCACTTTCACTTCCCATTGAGTGGTATCCGAAACAACAGGCTTGGTGGGGCCATCTATGAACCCCACTTCAACTTCCTCCTGGCTAGTCCCCGAAACAACAGGTGTGGGGAGGCTGTCCATAAACTCTATATGGACCTCTTCCTGGTCAGACCCCAAAGTAACTGGTGTGGGGACGGTGTCCATAAGCTCCACATCAGCCTTGCTCTGGTCAGTCTCCACAATGACAGGTGTGGGGAGGCTGTTCACAAGTCTCACATCAACCTCTCCCTTGTCCATTCCCGAAATAACTGGTGTGGGGACGGTGTCCATAAGCTCCACATCAGCCTTGCTCTGGTCAGTCTCCACAATGACAGGTGTGGGGAGGCTGTTCACAATCCCCACATCGATCACTTCCTGGTTGGTCCCCAAAATACCAGGTGTGGGGAGGTTGTCCACAAGCTCCACCTCGACCTCTCCCTGGTCGGTCCTTAGGTCCAACTGCACACATGCCAGAGGAATGTCTGAGCGCTGGCCCTCAGCCAGGGAGATGGATAATTGGGAATCTGGTACAGGGTCTTCTGGGGAAACAATAACTGGGCTTACCAGAGTGATGGAAGATCCAATGTCTCGAAGTCCCTGAGCCTGTATATCACCGACCTTGACCGTCTGGATGTGGGGATGGAGGTTGGCTGGTGTACGGTGTCCGGCCTGCCGTAGGGTGTGGACTGGATAAACCATTTCCTCAGCTATTGGTGTTTCTTGGGAGTAGCATTCCTCAGGTCTCGTTGGTTCATCTCGGCATATGTTGACTGGTTGGAGTGTCAGACGGGCTCCAAGCATGCGGCCTCGGTTTTTGAGACAATCTTTATCTATATGTCCATTGCGCCCACATGTATAACAGCGCCATAGATTGGGCGAGTCACAGGCCCTGTTTGTAGTCCTTTGTTTTGGCGCAGCTTCTGCTGGGTAGCGGGACCATCCTTCTCGACCGGCTGGTGTTAGCAGTACTGCAGCTGGAATGCCATAAACATATTCCAGAACATAAGCCCTCTCTTCTCTTGAGGATCTAGGCCCCAATGCATCCAACAACGCTGTGGCTTGGGCCATTTTGGACAAAGTTGATTCCCAATTGTCACTAGATCCATGATGTGGCATATAGTTTAAATCCTCTGGGTCAATATCGGTGGGATCCTCATCGTCCTCTGCATCATTCTGGGCATCCCAACGGACTAATTTCTGGATCAAGGCTGACCGAGTCTCAGCGTTCCAGTAGATAATCTTTCGCCTCTGGCACAGATCCTGTAGCATCCATTTACTGCAGCGGTCGTAACTCCTCTCTTGTCCTTGTCCCATGGCTGAGCTGGTGGGGTTGGACATGGCAGCGTCCGAAACCTGAATGCCTCCCCTATGGCCTGCTGGGTATGCTTATGTGCCTCCCTGGTTGTTGAGCCCTGGACGGTGTCCGAAAACACCAGTCCGCTGCAGCTCCCCTGGGTAAACCAGGCTGAGTAGTATCCCACTGCTGCCACCAATTGTGGAGGCATGGGGCTCAGTGGGTGCTCTCGTCCACTAAAACCCGCCGCCTTTAGAAAGACAGCGTGGCTCAGGGCTCATCCCAACTGAACGCCGGCCTCCTTAACCGTGGGCGTAACACTACTCAGACAACACAGGGTGAGGGAACCACAATAATTAGACTTTATTGGATCCCCAAACAATTAACAGCACATAACACATAACCAGCAAAACACACAAATGTAACAGGCAACAGAGTCTCACCCTTCCGCTGGCTCACCGGGGATTTAGAATGTCCATACCTCACAGGTTCCAAGCTGTCTGAGGTCTGCAAAGTCTGTAACAGGTGACTGAACTGTCCCAACCTGAGTGTCCTCCTTAGGTAGTCCTGGTTTGATGTTAAAATCCTGGCAGCCGGAGTCGAAATCCCTAGGCTGTGGATATGGTCTCCAATCGGGAACGGAGTCCCTAGATTGAAGCTATAAGATATCCTGATCCTCTAGTCAGCTCCAAAGAGCTTAGACTGGATCCATCAGCATCCATCAACAACCTTCATCAATCCTGGTGGCTTAAAGAAGTCCCTTTTATAGCCATAACCTTCCCTTAGGATACACTGCATCCTCATCGATTGGTTGGACAAGATTGCTTCTCCCATTGGATGAATTTCAAGCTGCATGGAAAATGTTCATTTAAATGATGTGCATAGAAAGACTCAGTATATCTACATGGAGTCGGCAAGTCACCGACTAGACAATGGCTACTAAGCTAATTACATTATCAATACACAACTACAATACAATGATTACTGGAAGAGACTGGAGATACAATAGCTAAGCAAACATGACTTAGCACACATAAGAACAATAGTCTGGCTGAATTTTAAGAAACTTTAACCCATGAGAGTCCATGTCGTCACACTCCTCACCCCAAGCTGTTAACTGACTATGTGTGAAGATGCTCCTTCCTTTACCCCCAAGTGGTGCTCGCGTCTCCTCGTAACCTGTGCTGTGCTGCTCGACTCCTCCCATCTATTTCCTGCTGCAGGACAGGATGGGAAAGAGGGGACGTGCGGTCATCTGGTCAGCGCTTGCGCAGAACGCTGGAGGCAGAGGGGAGATCGCGGTCACGAGATTATGGGCGGGCACTTGCAATACAATCATAGCGCCACCCATAACCTCGTGCCTGCGCACAAGTGACCAGCGGTCCTCACGTGCACGGGACCTCGGGCGCAGTGGGCGGCGTCCTGAGATATGAATGGAGCAATGGGGGACGGCGTAAATCGCCAGAAAGGACAGTAACGGACACCAGAGAGCCCGCCCCCATGGATAATTTACAAGAATTACAGACAAAAAGGTACAACTTTATAAACTATTTAATTTGGTTTAAAAGGGGGCACAAAAAGTACAGGAACCTTGCTAGGATGCAGCCCATGAGCTGCAGAGGGGGAAACTTTTAGGTTTAAAGCTCAATTTCTGATGACAGGTTCCCTTTAATCCTTTCTGCAGGGGCCAATTTCCATTTTTGCGCTTTCATTTTTTTTCTCCCTTCTTTCAAGAGCCATAACGTTTTTATTTGTCTGTCGACGTAGGTGTGTGAGGGCTTGTTTTTTGTAGGATGAGTTGCATTTTTGAATGACACCATCAATTTTATCATGTGATGTATTGGGAAATGGCAAAAAATTGCAAGAATGGCAAAATATTGAAAAAAATGAAATTTTGCAGTTATTTTTTATTTTGTTTACTTACAGCATTATTTTTACTGTAAGAATTACCTGGAGGTATAATTCTCTAGATCAGTACAATTCAAGGAATTGCAAAAAGTACATAGTTACATAATTACATAGTTACATAGTTACTTAGGTTGAAAAAAGACCTTGGTCCATCAAGTTCAACCTTCAACCTAGTACAAGTTTGCTTATGTTGCCATTCTTCTGTATATGTACACATAGCACACACATGTATACAGAGCACATACAGTACATATACAGTACATACAGTGTGTCCACCCATATCATGTCCACAGCCATTAACTTGAACGGCAGCGGCTATAGGTATAGAAGTGGTGTCTAGGTATAGTAAAGTAGCCATGCGCTACGCAATGAAACCAATGAAACCACCTACAGTGCCACCTGGTGGAAAACAACGGAGTTAGTATTTTTATCTTGAAAACGGAACGAGATAGAGAAAAAAAGTGAATTAACAAATTGTAGGGCATCATCAATTCAATACGAATCGACACCTTGCATATAGAAATGCTATGATATGAAACCCATGACCCCCCAAAACATTGAATGCTGGTCACGCATATGACGCTAATTTAACTTTGATGCTCAAAGTAGCCACCGTCAGCTGCAATGCACAGCTGGACTCTGGACAGCATACTGTATCTTGCTGCACGCTGTACAATATGGTAGGTGACACGTTTGCACAAGCATCTGTGATTCGTCGTCGTAGGTCCTGCAATGATGGTGGAGGGGTCGCATACACCTGCTGTTTGATGTGATCTCATAGAAAGAAGTCCAATGGGGTCAGGTCAGGTTAGCGTGGAGGCCACTCCACGCAGCCACTATACCCAATGACTTGTAGGAACTTCTCCATAAGGTATCGCTTCACGTCCGCAGCCTTGTGAGTTTTACACATTCTAATCATAGCATTTTGGTATGCAAATTGTTGATTCGTATTGAATTGATGATGTCCTACAACTTTGTAATTCACTTTTTTGCTCGATCTCGTTCCGTTTTCAAGATAAAAATGCTAACTCTGTTGTTTTCCACCATGTGGCGCTATAGGTGGTTTCAATGTATACCGCGTGGATACTTTACTATACCTAGACACCACTTCTATGCCTATCGCTGCCGCCGTTCTCATGTTAATGGCAGTGGACAGGATTGGGTGGACACACTGTTTCTTCACACATACCGTGTTTTTCTAAAAATAAGACAGTGTCTTATATTTTTTTGCCTTGAAAAAACTCTGGGGATTATTTTTGGGGTAGGGCTTTTTCTGAGGGAAACACAGTTGGGGTTAAGTTTACCCCCCCTCGCCCCTACAAAAAGCAGACCCCTTTCCCAGCAGAAGCATACATACCAGACCCCAGACGTCTGCATGGCTCTCAGGTCCTCCTGCGATATTCAGCAGGTGGTCCCAGCAGCTATGCTCCACTCGGGCCTCCCCTGCTTCTGGTTGACACACTCACATAAATCAGATAACACAGAGAATCACACATCAGATCTTACACACACACTCACCACATCTGGCAATATTGATTGCTTCCAGCCAGAATGAGAAAGTGGGATGCGGTGTAGTGGAGCGCGAGGACCTGTGGATGAACGCATCGATGCCTTCCATTGCAGGTCCTTCATACGTTTCACCACAGGCCCTTGCGCACCACTGCACTGCGTCCCAGGCTCCCCTGCTGGCCGGAAGCAATCGGTACCGCCAGATGTGATTAATGTACAATCTGCACCCCATCTTGTCAGAAAAAAAACAGAAATGTAGTAATTTTTGCAAATTTATGAAACAAGAAAAACTGAAAAATCTAACATGGTCATAAGTATTCAGACTCTTTGCTCAGACACTCATATTTAAGTGGTTGGTTGGTTCTACTCCTTCATTGGAGTCCAGCTGTGTTTAATTAAACTGATAAGACTTGATTTGGAAAGTCACACACCTGTCTATATAAGTCCTCACAGCTCACAGTGCATGTAAGACCAAATGAGACTGATGAGGTCAAAGGAACTGCCCAAGGAGCTCAGAGACAAAATTGTGGCAAGGCACAGATCTGTCCCAGGTTACAAAAGAATTTCTGCAATACTCAAAGTTCCTAAGATCACAGTGGCATCCATAATCCTTAAATGGAAGAATTTTGGGACCACCAGAACTCTTCCTAGACCTGGCCATCCAGCCAAGCTGAGCAACTGTGGGAGAAGAGCCTTGGTGAGAGAGGTAAAGAAGAACCCCAAGATCACTGTGGCTGAGCTCCAGAAATGTAGTTTGGAGATGGGAGAAAGTTCCACAAAGTCAACTATCACTGCAGCCCTCTAACAGTCGGGCCTTAATGGCAGAGGGGCCTGATGTAAGCCTTTCCACAGTTCAAGACATATGAAAGCCTGCATAGAGTTTGCAAAAAAGCACACAAAGGACTATGAAAAATAAGATTCCCTGGTTCTGATGAGATGAAGATTGAACTTTTTGGTGATAATTCTAAGTGGTATGTGTGGAGAAAACCAGGCACTGCTCATTTGCCTAATACAATCCCAACAGTGAAACATGGTGGTGGCAGTATCATGCTATGGGAGGTGTTTTTCAGCTGCAGGGACAGGACGACTGGTTTCAATTGAAGAAAAAATGAATGCTTCCAAGTACAGATATATCCTGGAACAAAACCTCTTCCAGAGTGCTCTGGACCTCAGACTTGGCTGAAGGTTCACCTTCCAGCAAGACATTGACCCTAAGCACACAGCTAAAATAACAAAAGGAATGGCTTCAGAACAACTCTGTGACCATTCTTGACTGGCCCAGCCAGAGCCCTGACCTAAACCCAATTGAGCATCTCTGGGGAGACCTGAAATGGCGTACACCAACGTTCACCATCCAACCTGATGGAACTGGAGAGGATCTGCAAGGAAGAATGGCAGAGGATCCCCAAATCCAGGTGTGAAAAACTTGTTGAATCATTCCCAAGAAGACCCATGGCTGTACTAACTCAAAAGGGTACTTCTACTCAATACTGAGCAAAGGGTCTGAATACTTATGACCATATGATATTTCCGTTTTTCTTCTTTAATACATTTTCAAAAAATTCTACATTTCTGTTTTTTTTTTCTGTCAAGATGGGGTGCAGTGTACATTAATGAGAAAAATATCAACTTTTTTGAATTTACCAAATAGCCGCAATGAAACAGTGAAATATTTAATGGGGTCTGAATACTTTCCGTACCCACTGAACATAGGAAGAGGTGCACTAAGAGCTTGTGACCACGTCAAGGGTGCACTGAACACCCTCACTTGCATATCAAACAAACTGCTTTTTATGCACGTGAAAAGCCATATTACACTAAAGGTATGAATTTTATGGAGGCTAAGTCCCCTATATGACCATATGGTTAGTTTTAATAGTGTTGTTGAGGTGACAAACTCCTTTTTTTTCTAGTGTTGGTGCCTTTGACAGCTACTTTATAACTGTTGCGAAACAAGCCAGATTCATAGCAGAAGACAGCCTTGGCAGAGAGGTCCCTCTTTATATTAATTCACGTAGTTCCTTGTTCCAGACGTTCAAAGTATATTGGCGTTTGTACCTTTGTTTAACGTTCTGCCTCATATTTACTTTACGTGTATATTTCTGTTTGGTTATTTGGCAAATGGCAAGCTGCATGTCTGCACATAGAGTACTTTGCTCTAGTGGTCTACCTGACAAACGCCAAAACTCATGTCGACTCATAATGGTCTCCTCTATAATGGAGAATTGCAGCTACCGAAATTGTTGAACCACAATAAATACAACATGCCTAGATCAAGAAGTCAGCAAGATCCAATAAAAGGGATAATATATTCACGTAGTAATAATATACTTGGACATACTATAGGAGTGTTGGACTCTTTCCATCACGTTTCTGCCAGTGAAAACACCAATTGCGTCGTATTGTTGTTATGTAATGTGAATAATATCTTACATCTTTTGGAAATAGTGCGTAATGTGAATTGTAATGTATTGTTATCTTTGCCTTTGTAATGTGTTCTTGTCATACGTAGTGTTGATAATGTAATATGTAATGTATGATGTAAAGTAGTGTTATAGGTAGTAATATAATGCTTGTGGTGATAAGTATTAGTAATGTGATGTTTGTAATGTTTATATTGTCCTGTGAACCTGTGAAGGAGGTTGACTTCTGCCCAGCAACAGACAGCACGGTCAGCAATAGTTAAGATTTGGGAAAGCCCACAATGGGAGTGGTTAGTTGATGGGGTAAGAGACAGTTCATTCCATAAGAGGCAGTTCAGTGAATATCAAGTGAGAGAGAGTTACGAATGTTAGTCTGTAGTTCATAAAGGTTGCATGCAGTGGGTGGTTTGTAGCAGCAAAGAGAAGAAAGGAGACTGAGACGATATAGCGTGAACATCGAGGGCGGACAAAGACATGGAGTGTGAATAGTGATGAAATGAGAGGCTGATACTTGAACGGAGTGGCCTGCTATGGCCTAAGCGGCAGTGACTGTTACTGTCGAGACAGGTGGTTGGACCCACTAGACTACGAAGCCCAGGCTTATCCTGGAGGGCCGTGACTAAGTAGCTATCTGATCTTGTCTAGAGTCTTTGGTGGGGAGGTTAGGTTTGTGCTGCACGTACCACTCTAAAGCTGGTATCACACATAGCGACAGCGACAACGACATCACTATTACGTCACCATTTTCTGTGACGTAACAGCGACCTTGTAAGTCGCTGTTATGATCGCTGCTTAGCTGTCAAACACAGTGACGCAGCAGCGATCATAACGTCGCTACATGTGCAGAGAGCCGCGCACACTGCTTAGCGCTGGCTCCTTGCTCTCCTAGCTACAGTACACATCGGGTTAATTAACCCGATGTGTACTGCAGCTACATGTCACAGTGCAGAGAGCAGGGAGCCGCGCACACTGCTTAGCGCTGGCTCCTTGCTCTCCTAGCTACAGGACACATCGGGTTAATTAACCCGATGTGTACTGCAACTACATGTGCACAGAGCAGGAGCCGGCACTAGCAGCAAGAGCGGCGGAGGCTGGTAACGAAGGTAAATATCGGGTAACCAGGGAAAGGTCTTCCCTTGGTTACCCGATGTTTACCCTGGTTACAGCTTTCCGCAGCTGCCAGACGCCGACTCCTGCTCCCTGCTCGCTTCATTTCGTCACTCTCTATCTGTCACACACAGCGATGTGTGCTTCACAGCGGGAGAGCGACGACGAAAAAATGAAGCAGGACATTCAGCAACGAGCAACGACCTCACAGCAGGGGCCAGCTCGTTGCTGGATGTCACACACAGCGACAGCGACGGGACGTCGCTGCAACGTCACAAAAAATGGTGACGTAGCAGCGACGTCGTTGTCGTCGTCGCTGTGTGTGACACCACCTTAAGGCAATCCCAGGATCTGCGAGACAGTGATTAATCCAAAGGAAATTTACTGGGACTGGGAGAAGATAGCAAAAAACATAGATATATTGCCTTAGATTCTGCAAGGCAGCTGCAACAAACGGAACAGATCCAGGAGAGCCACCCGGACATCCGACGCCAAAGATAATACAACAGTCTATAGATGAGTTCCTCAAATCCAGTAGGGTGGCCGAGATAACACAATCCCAAGTGGCAACTGATCTCCAATGTCTAGTAGACCATATATGGGGACCAGGTCTTGGCCGCAGCAAAAGATACTAGCCATTCACTAGACACAGCATCAACTCCCAAGCCAAACACATGGCTTATTATTCTACCTCTTTTGGGATCAGCCCCCTGGATGGACAGAAGTGCTCTTACCCACCCCATTAAACAACTTCTACATGTAGCTTAGAGTATGTAGAATTCTCCAGAAACAATTTCCGCCTGTCTACATGGGTTGTGTATTGGGGAAGCCCCCTGTAGAGAGGAACAAAGGCGCACAAGTCCCTACCATATGCAGGACTGGAAATGCTAAAGTAGGCCTGTTTAAACTATGATCCATGGAAACAGGCTGGAGGTGACACTGTTAGAACTGGTCCACCAGATGACCAGAAGTGGGGCTTGGGTGGGTTCACGTTCTGATATGACAAAGGTGAACAATAACACAACGTCTCAACTTTTCTCAAAAGAAAGCTTTCTCTGAATATGATATTGGAATGATCAGTAGAAATGCTAGGAAAAAGAAATATATCCCAACTTTTCAATGTTGAGAATTAGATTCACATGTGTGGTGTGTGGAAAAAAAGTTGTGGGCCAGTTTCCCAAGTAATAGTGTAGCACCCATGGGGCAGGGGTTAAATTTACTCGTCACCAGGCCGGTGATGTCGGGTCAGGGGGATGTCACGGGTGGCCCTGCCCAGCTTCGTGATGGAGAATGGGATGATGGTGGGATGGTGGAATTTGAGTAGGTTGGGAGTTGAAGTTGTCTTGTGACGCTACCTGTGGTATGCGGCCAGAGATTAACCGCGCGCTACATTCGCTGTCCTCCGGGGCGGATGGTATCGCAGCAAGGATTGTTCTGCTCCCCACAGGTGGAGCGGGCCCCGGGGAGGATGTTGAGGGACTGTAATGACCGTTGGCGCTGAAGCGCGGGACACCGGCGCCGGCAATAAAAGGCTGAGTCAGCTGCTACGGTTCCAGGTCTTTTTACTCACAGTTTAAGTGCTCTCCTCAGAGTACCGGTCTCTGCGGTCATGGGCCCCAACCGATCCCAGATAATTCGTTGGTCACCTCTGGTGTTCCCAATGTGTGTCCTTTGTGGTCGCGGTCCCTCCAGTCCCGTGGGTGGAATGTGGAACAGGCTGCGGGTGTTTCCTGCACTCTCCGCAGACCCTGGAATCCCCGTTAGTTGTCGAGAACCCGGGCTGAGCTGCCTGCCCCAAGCCGTGGGTCCTGTGGTGCTTCCAGAAGTGTAAAGGTAGAGAGAATATGCCTGGATCGAAGTCCTGACTGTGCTCCTCACCCCAAGCTGTTAACTGACTATGTATGAAGATGCTCCTTCATTTTCCCCCAAGTGGTGTTGTTACGTTCAGTCCAGGAGACTCCCCCAGGGAGGCCACCAGGAGCGAACCCCTATACAGGGACTGTCTGTCGACCACCCCAGAGGGCCTAGATGTACAGTAGCCGGAACACAGGCGGGATACCGGGAGCGTCCTCGGAAAGTCCGGAGGGAATACTGAGGCCAGTCCCGTGATGTCTTTGGAGCGGAGGGAATCGGAACGGATGACCGGAGCCGGGTGAAGACAGCAGGCGGAGTCTGGGACCAGTGACGAGTGCAGGCTGGAAACTTCAGATGTAATCCGGAGCCGATGGCGGAGTGAAGCAGAGGGACGATGGAGAGGTCCACTGCTAATGGACACCGGGGAATCTCCAGGGAGCCGGTCCAGCTGTGGCACACACCGGGCATCAAGTTCTGAGGACAGAGACAGGATTAATCCAGGAACAGGACACAGAGGGCTTGAACACAATCACAAGATACTAAGCTGTGAGAACTTGTTGAACAAGCACCACCCGTATGTAACAGGAAGTCTTTTAAACCCTGCACCTGCAATCAGCCATCTCCTGTTCCAGGGATGCTGACCCTTTAAGAAAAGGTGAATGAGCGTGCCCGCGCCATAATGCGCATGCGCGAAGCCCGGGAGCCAGAGGCAAGCACAGGAGGCCGTGGACAGGACGCAGAGGAGCCGGAGGCAGAGTCCTGAGTCGCAGCAAGCTGGGGGGACCGCCGAGCAGGATGCATGGGGGACGCAGGGGAGCAGGAGCGGGAGCCGTGGCCGCGGTTGGTGAGCACGGGGACCGGATCAGTGGGTACAGAGCGGCGCCGGGACACCAGGACCAGATCAGTGGGTACTGAGTGGCGCCGGGACACCAGGACCAGATCAGTGGGTAAGGAGCGGTGCCGGGACACCGGGGACATGACAGTACCCCCCCTGACGCCCCCCTCCCCGAACTTGCACAGAAGAGGAGTAGCAATGTTCTCCCGAGGTTCCCAGGATCGTTCCTCAGGACCAAAATCCTCCCAATCAATGAGAAAGTACGACCTACCTCTCACCCTCTTTATGGCCAAGATGTCTCTTACCTCGTAGACATCATCATCAGAAGCAAGAGGAGGAGGAGAATAACCGGTATCAGGGACATAGGGCAAGAGAACAACCGGTTTGAGCAGGGATACATGGAAAGAGTTCGGGATGCGCATCGTGAAAGGAAGCTGCAGTTTGTATGAGACTTTGTTGATCCATTGGAGAACCTTGAAGGGACCGATGTACCGGGGACCCAACTTGTACAATGGGATCTTCAGCCGGACGTATTTGGAGGACAGCCACACCATATCTCCCGGGGAGAAGTGAGGAGGATCAAGGCGTCGTTTGTCGACATGTTTTTTCATCCGAAGAGAGGTACGTTCCAAGGATGTCTTCGCGGCACTCCATATGTCGGAGAAGCCTTTGGAGAGTGCATCAGCAGCAGGAACACCAGAACTAGAGGGTACCGGTAGCGGGACGGCAGGCTGAAGACCATAGACAACACGGAAGGGAGAACTGGAGGAGGATTCACTGTCATGATGATTGTAGGAGAACTCAGCCCAGGGGAGCAGCTTGGACCAGTCGTCATGATGGGAATTGACAACGTGCTGAAGGAAGGATGTCAGAACTTGGTTGACTCATTCGACTTGGCCGTTGGACTGAGGATGGTATGCGGACGAGAAGTCCAGAGACACACTTAGTAGTTTGCAGAGTCCCCTCCAGAAGCGCGAGGTGAACTGGGTTCCTCTGTCGGATACTATGTGCAGAGGAAAGCCGTGAAGTCCGAAGATGTGGTGAATAAAGTTGTTTGCGAGTTCCGGAGCAGAGGGCAGTCCCGGCAAGGGGACGAAGTGAGCCATTTTGGAGAAACGGTCCACCACAACCCAGATGACTGTATATCTGGAAGACGAGGGTAAGTCCGTGATAAAATCCATGGCGATATGCTGCCACTGGATGGAAGGAATGGGCAGAGGCAAGAGACGACCAGAGGGCAGCTGCCGGGTGGTCTTGTTGCGGGCACAGGACGAACATGCCAACACAAAAGAGATGACATCCTTGCGAAGAGACAGCCACCAGTAGTGATGGGCAATCAGGCACCAAGTCTTCTTCTGGCCCACATGTCCAGCCACCTTCGAGTAATGTCCCCAAAGAAGAACTTTCCGTCTGTCATTCTCTGCAACGAAGGTCTTCCCCGGGGGGAGTTGTGATAAGGTGACCGGAGACACCGAGATGATCTTACTAGGACAGATGATGGACTGGTCCTTCTCGTCCTCCTGCTTTGCAGGTACAAAGGACCGGGACAGGGCATCCGCCCGCACATTCTTCTCAGAGGGCCGGAAATGGAGTTGAAAGTCGAACCGGTCAACAAACAGGGACCACCGGGCTTGTCGCAGATTCAGTCTTCGGGCCGACTGCAGGTACGCCAGATTTTATGGTCGGTGTAGATTATGACAGGATATACCGCTCCCTCCAGTAGGTATTGCCACTTCTCCAAGGCCAGCTTGATAGCCAGGAGCTCCCGATGGTATAGTTGTGTTCCGGGACAGAGGAGGCCTTGGAGAAGAAGCCGCAGGTAACCATTCTTCCGGAAGACGATTTCTGCATAAGTACAGCACCGGCGTCGAAGAGGAGGCATCCACTTCCAACGTGAATTGCCTATTCAGCTCGGGTCTATGGAGAACCAAAGCGGAGGCAAACGCCTGTTTGAAGGAACGGAAGGCGTTATCGGCTTCAGGAGACCACTCCTGGGGATTCGCCCCTTTCCTAGTCATGGCGGAGAGAAGGGCCGTCCGGGCTGAGAAGTGGGGGATGAATTGGCGATAATAGTTTGTGAATCCAAGGAAGCGTTGAATGGCTTTTAGTCCAGAGGAAAGAGGCCATTTGAGGATGGAGGACACTTTCTCTGGATCCATCTGAAGACCCGTATCGGAAATAACATAACCAAGAAAAGGAAGGGACGTCTGTTCAAACACGCACTTCTCATACTTGGCGTACAGATGGTTTTCTCGAAGCCTCTGCAGGACGAGACGCATATGCCTCCTGTGGATCGATATGTCCGAGGAAAAAACCAGGATGTCGTCCAGATAGACGACCACGCAGACGTACAACAGGTTCCAGGAAAACGTTATTCACCAACTCCTGAAAGGCAGCCAGGGCGTTGCAGAGACCGAACGGCATCACACGGTATTCATAGTGCCCGTCCCAGGTGTTAAAGGCGGTCTTTCATTTATCGCTCGGGCAAATACGGACCAAGTTGTAAGCTCCACGGAGATCAAGTTTGGTAAAAATGCGGGCCCCTCTAAGCCGATCGAAGAGCTCCGGGATGAGAGGAAGAGGGTATTTGTTCTTCACTGTTATCTGGTTTAGACCCCTGTAGTCGATGCATGGCCGGAGGGAACCATCCTTCTTTTTCACGAAGAAAAATCCGGCCCCTGCAGGGGATGCAGATCTTCGGATAAACCCCCTCGCCAGGTTCTCGGCAATGTACTCGGACATGGCCTGTGTCTCAGCTGGTGACAAGGAATACACGTGCCCTCGGGGCGAAGTAGACCCTGGCTGCAGGTCTATCGCACAGTCATAGGGGCTATGCGGTGGCAAGACCTCAGCTTCTTTTTTGTCAAAAACGTCCGCAAAGGACCAATAGGCGGATGGTAGCCTTGGTAGGGAGTCCGGTGCCAGAGGCTGATGGAGTGGACGAACTGGTTGCAGACAAGTCTCGTGGCAGGCCTGGCCCCATCTAGTAATCTCCCCGGAACGCCAACTGACGACGGGTTCGTGTGCTCGCAGCCAGGGTAGTCCCAACAGAATTGGATGAGCCAGCTGCGGCAGCACGTAGAAGGCGATCTGTTCCATGTGAAATGCACCTATATGGAGTTCCACAGGAGTTGTGATGAAGAGCACGGCCTCGGAGAGGGGTCTCCCATCCACGGAAGCGATTACCAAGGGATCCGAGAGAACCATAACTTTTTCATTTGTCTGTTGACATAGGTGTGTTGTTGCTTGTTTTTTGCAGTACGAGTTGTATTTTTGAATGACACCATCAATTTTATCATGTGATGTATTGGGAAATGGTAAACAATTACAATATGGCAAAATAATGAAAAAATGCAATTTTGCAGTTATTTTTTTACTTTGTGTACTTACAGCATTCTTTTTAGTGTAAAAATTACCTGGAGGTATAATTCTCCAGATCAGTACAATTCAACGATTTGTAAAAGGTACATTTGTGCTTATGTTGTTATTCTTCTGTATATACACACATAGCACACACATGTATACAGAGCACATACATATACATATATTTCTTCACATATACCGTGTTTTTCTAAAACTAAGACAGTGCCTTATATTTTTTTGCCCCTAAAAAAGCTATGGGGATTATTTTTGGGGTAGGGCTTATTCTCAGGGGAACACAGTTGGGGTTAAGTTTACCCCCACCCCTAAAAAAAAGCAGAACTCCCTTCCCAGTAGAACCATACTTACCAGACCCCAGACATCTGCACGGCTCCCAGGTCCTCCTGCAATATTCAGCAAGTGGTCCCAGCAGGTATGGCCCACTTGGGCCTCCCCTGCTTCTGGCCAACACACTCACATAAATCAGATCACACACACAATCACATATCAGATCGCACACACACACACTCACCACATCTGGCGATACCGATTGCTTCCAGCCTGAATGGGAAGGTGGGACGCAGTGCAGTGGAGCACGAGGACCTGTGTGTGGAGGAACACATTGATGCATTCCATCGCAGGTTCTTCATACGTTTCACCACAGGTCCTCGCGCTCCACTGCACTGCGTCCCAGGTTCCCCTGCCGGCCGGAAGCAATCGGTATCGCCAGATGTGGTGAGTGTGTGTGCAATCTGACTTTTGTGTGTATGTGTGATCTGATGTGTGTGGGTGGGCGTTCCACTGCAGGTCCTCCCATTCGGCATCTGGTGAGTATGATTTCGGAGTCTTTTGTCTTCTCTTTTGAGGGTGACTGCTTTCTATAATGAAGTGTCCTGCAGTATTCTTTAACTTTTTTAGCTGTATGGACACTTCATTATTGAACCACGAATATGGCTTATTTTTGGGCTAGGGCTTATATTTAAGACTTACACGGAAAATGCTGAAATTTCCTGCTAGGGCTTATTTTTGGGGAGGGCTTAGTTTTGGAAAAACAGGGTATTTATACAGTGGGTGTGGAAAATATTCAGACCCCTTTAAATTTTTCACTCTGTTTCATTGCAGCCATTTGGTAAATTCAAAAAAGTTATTTTTTTTTCTCATTAATGTACATTGTGCATGCCATCTTGACAGAAAAAGAAACCAGAAATGTAGAAATGTTTGCAAATTTATTAAACAAGAAAAACTGAAATATCACATGGTCATAAGTATTCAAACCCTTTGCTCAGAAAATCAGAATATCTAAAGGCCCCGTCACACACAGAGATAAATCTTTGGCAGATCTGTGGTTGCAGTGAAATCATGGACATATTGTTCCATTTGTATATAGCCACAAACCTGGCACTGATTGTCCACAATTTCACTGCAACCATAGATCTGCTGCAGATTTATCTCTGTGTGTGACAGGGCCTTAAGTCACATGTTGTCCATTTCCTTGTGATCCTCCTTGAGCTTATTCTACTCCTTCATTGGAGTCATCTGTGTTTAATTAAACTAATAGGACTTGATTTAGAAAGGCACACACCTGTCTATATAAGATCTCAGCTCACAGTGCATGTAAGACCAAATGAGAATCATGAGGTCAAAGGAACTGCCAAAGGAGCAAAGAGATACATAAGGATGAGAAGGTACCACCAGGTCGTCCCATTGTCTCGGGTAAGGGGAATTTTTGTGAACCCTTATGTAAGTTCCTGGACTTTCATTTAACACCCATTGTAACAACATTGCCTTCTTTCGTAAGAGACTCAGCTGATCTCCTATTAAGGCTTGAAAGGATTACTTTGGAGGATGACATGTGGATGGTTTCTTTGGAAGTTTAAAACTTATACACCTCTATTAGACACAAGGATGGACTACAGGCGGTGAGACATTTTTTATCCATGAGTTCTTTGGGATCAAAACTGATCAATTTTTTGATGGAAGCTTTGGAATTCAATTTGTCCCATAATTTCTTTTTGTTTAAAGATATATGCTACCTGCAGCTGCAGGGAACGGCTATGGGGGCAGCTTTTGCACCCTCATATGCCAATCTTTTCCTGGGGCTGTGGGAGAGAGAGGCTTTTATCATGGATATAACTGAACAGATTGAGAAGGTCCTTTTATGGGCCAGATTTATTGACGATATTTTTTTAATCTGCAGGGTACTGAGAGAGACCTGAAGAACTTTGTGGATAATATAACTATGAATTCACTAAACATCAAGCTCACCAGCCACTATAGTCAGGTCAGTATGGACTTCCTTGACCTCAACATTTATAGAGGTGTGGACAATACCCTACATACAAAGGTGTTCAGGAAACCTACCACTGTAAATTCGCTTCTACCCGCTCAGTCTTCCCATCCACAACTATTGATTAGAAATATACCAGTGGGACAATTCCTGCGACTGAGAAGGAATTGTTTGGATAAATCTGTCTTCCGTGAACAGGCAAGAGAATTATCTGATAGATTTATTGACAGAGGTTATAGCAGACGGGTTGTGAAAAGAGCATTCAATAGAGCATGGAATACCCCAAGGAGGGATCTTTTAATGCCTCGTGAGAAGAGTAAAAATGATCAAACGGTGAGGCTTATTTCCCAGTATACTAATAGTTAGAGGGAAATGAAGGGGGCTCTTAACAAGTTTTGGCCAGTTTTGACGGCAGATCCAATCCTTAGGAAGATTTTGCCTGAAGGTCCCTCTATCACTTATCGAAGAACTGATAATCTGAAGGATAAACTGGTAAGAAGTTATCTCATCGGAAACAATGTGAATAATGTGTATGGATCAAAGGGACCAAGGTGGGGATTTTTTCCCTGTGGGAAGTGTATTTCATGTCCCAATATAGTGAAGGCATTTGATTTCGCTTCAAGTGATGGGAAGAAACACTTTGAGATCACTAAAAATATTACATGCGAATCCGAAGCAGTGATCTACTATGCAAAATGTCCTTGCAATCTTGTCTATGTTGGACTAACAACAAGAAAACTCAGTGAGGATTCGTGAGCATGTTTTGGACATTACCAATGCCCTGAAATCTGATGATGTCGCTACGCTGAAACCATTACTGAGACATTTTAAAACCTACCATGGATGTGATGCCTCCCTCTTGAAAGTGTCAGGGATTGATAGAGTTATTACAAATCTGCGAGGTGGAGACGTGAAAAAATGTTTGTCTCAAATGGAGACTCAATGGATTTGGCGTCTTAATACAGTGCGTCCACATGGATTAAATGAAGTCTTGAGTTTTGTTCCATTTTTATGAGGGATTTCTTGGGCCTTGAGCATACCCATCTTCCTTTCTTTAAGTGTGTTTATGTGTGTTTTTAATTGTTTTTAATTGGTACTAATATTTTTTCTTTTTATTTTTAGTGTCTAATATATTCCGCTATGCCTGACGATTTTTTGACCATTCGGATGCTTTTAGAGGAGGAACTTTGGAATTCAACAGAACGTATATTATTTATTTATTTGGGTTTTTGTTTTTTGTGTTTTGTTTTATTAGTGTTGTATGTGGAAATATTGAGATGTTTTACACATCGTTTTGGGTTTGATATAGGAGACATGTACATTTTTTTGTACACATATGCACATATAGGTGTGGTATAATTATTTTTTTTTATTATATAAAATATTCCTTTGATTATTTTGATATATATTATTTTTTTTACATATTTTTCATTTTTTTTCTAGATTTGATTGGATAATTAATCAAAAGAGGATTTTTTTATTCACATTTTTATGATACAGTATGTTTATTAATTTTGCAATTCATGTTGGCACATGTCACTTTACACGTAAATATAGTACACATAAAATTGATGTTTATTGTTTTTTATTATTTGTATTTTATTAGCAATCACGGTTTTATATTGATCACTGATTCATATTTAGGGTTTGTACATTTTATTTTTTATTACACATTTTTTTATATGTGCATACAGTGCCTACAAGTAGTATTCAACCCCCTGCAGATTTAGCAGGTTTACACATTCGGAATTAACTTGGCATTGTGGCATTTGGACTGTAGATCAGCCTGGAAGTGTGAAATGCACTGCAGCAAAAAAGAATGTTATTTCTTTTTTTATTTTTTTTTTAAATTGTGAAAAGTTTATTCAGAGGGTCATTTATTATTCAACCCCTCAAACCACAAGAATTCTGTTTGGTTCCCCTAAAGTATTAAGAAGTATTTCAGGCACAAAGAACAATGAGCTTCACATGTTTGGATTAATTATCTCTTTTTCCAGCCTTTTCTGACTAATTAAGACCCTCCCCAAACTTGTGAAGAGCACTCATACTTGGTCAACATAGGAAAGACAAAGGAGCATTCCAAGGCCATCAGAGACAAGATCGTGGAGGGTCACAAGGCTGGTAAGGGGTGCAAAACCCTTTCCAAGGAGTTGGGCCTACCTGTCTCCACTGTTGGGAGCATCATCCGGAAGTGGAAGGCTTATGGAACTACTGTTAGCCTTCCACGGCCTGGACAGCCTTTGAAAGTTTCCACCCGTGCCGAGGCCAGGCTTGTCCGAAGAATCAAGGCTAACCCAAGGACAACAAGGAAGGAGCTCCGGGAAGATCTCGTGGCAGTGGGGACATTGGTTTCAGTCAATACCATAAGCAATAGTCTCCGTTCCAGACGAGCCCATAAGGTACCTTTACTTTCAAAGCGTCATGTCAAGGCTCGTCTACAGTTTGCTCATGATCACTTGGAGGACTCTGAGACAGACTGGTTCAAGGTTCTCTGGTCTGATGAGACCAAGATCGAGATCTTTGGTGGTGCCAACCACACACGTGACGTTTGGAGACTGGATGGCACTGCATACGACCCCAAGAATACCATCCCTACAGTCAAGCATGGTGGTGGCAGCATCATGCTGTGGGGCTGTTTCTCAGCCAAGGGGCCTGGCCATCTGGTCCGCATCCATGGGAAGATGGATAGCACGGCCTACCTGGAGATTTTGGCCAAGAACCTCCGCTCCTCCATCAAGGATCTTAAGATGGGTTGTCATTTCATCTTCCAACAAGACAACGACCCAAAGCACACAGCCAAGAAAACCAAGGCCTGGTTCAAGAGGGAAAAAATCAAGGTGTTGCAGTGGCCTAGTCAGTCTCCTGACCTTAACCCAATTGAAAACTTGTGGAAGGAGCTCAAGATTAAAGTCCACATGAGACACCCAAAGAACCTAGATAACTTGGAGAAGATTTGCATGGAGGAGTGGGCCAAGATAACTCCAGAGACCTGTACCAGCCTGATCAGGTCTTATAAAAGACGATTATTAGCTGTAATTGCAAACAAGGGTTATTCCACAAAATATTAAACCTAGGGGTTGAATAATAATTGACCCACACTTTTATGTTGAAAATGTATTAAAATTTAACTGAGCGGGGGGCGTGGCCAGCAGGCAGCATGAGCGGTCGCATCTGAGAGCAGCTCCGCAGTCCAAAGCTGATATACGTTATTAATCCTGCCGAAATTGGTGCCTAAATACACCTCTGGATTACCTGTGGTGCGGTGAGCATTTGGATCGGTACCATGAGCAGAGGTCGCAGCGCAGCAGCGGCTGAGAAGCTGAAGAAGTTTGCCCGGGACTCCCAGCAAGATGGCGCCGGCAAGCAGGCAGAGCGGGAATCCAGCGAGGCGGAGGAGGAGGAGAGCATGGAGGCCGGATCCAAGGAATCGCAGGAGCTAACCTTACAGCAGGTTACGTCGCAGTTACTTGCAGCGATCCAGGATTCAAAGGTGTCGCTGACGGGTAAAATTGAGGAGGTTAAGATCGATGTGGGTCTCCTCCGGCTGGACTTGCAAAACCTGAGAGAGCGGGTAAAGGAGACCGAGCAGCGGATCTCCACGCTGGAAGACGACGCAAGAGCGACGCCGGGCAGACTGGCCTCTCTGGAAAGCGCGGCAAACAACTGGGCGCAGAGGGCAGATGACCTGGAAAATCGCCTGCGTCGCAATAATTTGAGAATTCTGGGGATGCCGGAGAGGGCAGAAGGGAGTGACCCATGTAAGTTCATGGAAAAGTGGCTCTCCGAAACTTTCCCTGATGCGACGCTGTCAGCGGCATTCGCTATAGAAAGAGCTCACCGGGTACCGGCCAGGCCTCCTCCTCCGGGAGCGCAGCCTAGACCTCTCCTGGCCCGACTGTTGAGCAGCAGGGATAGAGACGCGATCCTTGGTGCGGCGCGGCGTAAGGGCCCGATTCTACACAACAACGCCACCATATTGATCTTCCCTGATTTCTCTGCGTCGCTCCAGAAAACGAGGGCTTCATTCAGGTGAAGAAACGTCTCAGAGAGCATCAAATTGCTTACTCCATGATCTTCCCAGCCCGTCTTAGAGTGGTTCATCAAGAGCGATCCCTGTTCTTTACTTCTCCTGCGGAAGCGGATGACTGGATCAACACATTGAAGAGGAAACGCTGATGCGTCATGGTCTTGGGCGCTGCCTGACGGGTCGCGGTTGTGATAGCGTCGCGGCTCTGATTCACTTATTTCATTCTCTTTGGAGCAAGGTCGGTGATGCGACTACAATCCTTGGGACGTTGTGTTTGAAATCACTGTTGAGATCGCTTCAGGATCATCCTATGCAGGTACTCGGCGTCCCTCGATTCTGAAGGCGCGAAAGATTCTTGTTTGTTTCATCCCTCCTGGCATGTGAGTGGAGCGAGACCGCAATTGCGTTCGCGTCCTGATCCTGATCTTATGGTCCCTGTCGGTTGAGATGCTAGTGATTTCATCTGGAGGCGCTGGTGCGCCTGTGGCCTTCCTGGAGGCATGAGAGTTTCCGGATGCGTCCATTATTGGTTTCCCAATGAACCGGCCTCCGGGCTTGGCCCTCGTCGAAGGCGGGTGGCCTGGGGCCGCGCCTGCGTATGGAACGGCTGCTGCGTTCTCCGGGATCTTTGCTTAGCCCAGCCTGTGCTCCGGATTACTCGTCGCTGATGGGACCGGACCTAGGTGACACCAGACGGGACATGGGTCAGACCGCTGTTGTGACGCTCTGAACTCCTTCATGCGATCTTGTTTTATCCTATACCTTTTTGGATCCAAATTGGAACTCTACTTTGGGCTCGCAGTATTTGGCATCGCACTTCAGTTCATAATGTTGTATTTTGCTCTGTTAGTGCTATATTAAGTTCTGAGGTTACCATATGTCATAATATTCTACAGTCTAAGATTTCCTGCCAATCCTTCTTCTATCTTCTTTACACTCCCACCTCTTCTCCCCCTCTAACCCCCTATCAGCTTATTCCTCATCCCTCTTCACCTCGCCCCCTTACTTCTTCATTGTTCTTTTTTCCACTTCCTTCAGTCCCCCACTTTTTCTCCCTCTTACATCTCTATACTCCTTCTCTTGTCCCCGCTTTATCTTCGATTCTAATCTCTCCCCTTTCTCTTTCTCTCTTCTACCTTATTTCTCTTTCCCCCTTCTTACCATCTCTCCCCCCCCCTTCCCCCCCCTTTTTTTTTTTTTTTCTCTTCTCTTCTTCTCTCTCCTTCTCTCTCCCTCCTCTTCTTCTCTCTCTCTATTCTCTTCTCCCTCTCTCTCTCTCATTTCCTTCCCATCTATTCTTGGTCCCCTCACTTATGCACGATTAAAGGCTAAGCTGCAGGATAATTCATTTATTGGACTGCAGGAGAACCTCAAGTCCTTGTTTGAGGACACCCCCATACCAAGTACACCATCTAGCCACGTTGGTTCACCCTAGTTGTTGCTAGGGAAAATCTTTCCTGGTCGTACTACTGGACCAGTTCTTGTCGATTGTGTGTGCGCAACCGACATTTTGTATTTAAGGGTACATTTACCCAAGTTCTACTGTAGGTTAAGTTTTTGATATTCTTCTAGCAATTCAGCAAGCGGCATCTCTCAATGGCTTTAAGCGTGATGACATGGAATGTTAGGGGACTGGGCACATCCAGGAAACGGGCGGCAGTATTTGCTCATATCAAAAAATCCAAAGCTCAGATTGTATGTTTACAAGAGACCCATTTATTGTTGGAGACCACTAGAGTGCTTCAAAAGCCTTGGGTTCAATGGTCAGCTCACTCTGTTCATTCATCATATTCTAGGGGAGTATCGGTACTAGTCCACAAAGCTCTGCGGTGGGACCCGGGTAAAATTTTAAAAGACACTGATGGGAGGTATGTGTTTATCCAGGCTCACATCGATGGGGTCATGATAGTGGTCTTGGCCATATACATTCCCCCTGCATCGGGAATCTCGATTCTATATGAGGCGGCTAAGTTCGCCTCACAATTCCCACAAGCCTTAGTGCTCTGCAAGGGGGACTTCAATTTGATTAATAACACGGGACTGGATAGATTCAGCACCCGACAGGTCCCGATCTCCCCCACGATACAAACTAGATTGAGTATATTCTTACAGGAAGTGGGATGGTACGATATGTGGCGGTTCTTTAACCCAGTACTGAGAGAATACACATGTTATACTCCGGGGAAAAACTCATTATCTCGAATTGATTATATCTGTGGAAATGAAAGAGTCTGTGCCCATATACAATCGGTATGTCATTTGCCCAGATCAGTATCAGATCACTCTCCGGTATCTGTAGGCATTAAATGGGAAGGATGTAAATCTCATAAATTGTCAAGGAAAATTAACCCTTGGTGGCTGTCACTCTTTGGAGCCAATGACAGGATTCCTGATCAGCTTGGGGCATACACGGAAATGAACTCCGTTGAAGAGAATCACTCGGCTTATTGGGACGCGCTCAAGGCGTATCTGAGGGGATGCTGTCACTCCTCTATTTCCTATCTCAAGAAACAGGCGGCCAGAGAGGAGGAGGAATTGGCCACCCATAATAGAGTGCTTGAACATAGATTCACCTCGGACCCCTCTGAGGAAAATAGATCTCATTGGCTTCAGGCTGGGAGGAAATATCTCTTGTATTTGCAAGACAAGGCTAAGAGACATGTATTCTTCACGAGCCAGAGGTATTTTGAGCAAGGGAACCAATCCAGTAGCTTACTGGCGTTCCTGGTGCGTCAATCCAATAGCTCACCTGCTGTCCTTAAGATTAGAGACCTCCGTGGAGGAACAGTTACTTCCGTCAATGGTATATTGGAGGTATTTTTGGACTTCTATAGGAACCTGTATGAGTCCAGGCTGACCGTGTCAAGGGAGGAGATTGCTGAGTACTTACGAGATTTGGAGTTTCCCAGGTTGACTTTGGCTCAGAGATCGGCCTTGGATGAGCCCATTAGTATGGAAGAGATGGTGGAGGCGATGAAGACCCTCAATAAGGGTAAGGCGTCTGGGCCAGACGGACTCCCGATTGAGATCTTCGACAAATATCAGGGGGTGCTGGCCCCAGCCCTCCTGGAAACGGTTGAAGCCTCGTTCAGCAAAGGACAGTTGCCTGATTCCTTCTATGAGGCAACCATTGTCCTGCTATTGAAACCAGATAAGGACCCATTGGATTGTGGCTCGTACAGACCGATCTCTTTGTTGAACTCCGATTACAAAATTCTCCCCAAAATTCTAGCAAATAGACTCAAAAAAGTGGTCTCCTCTATAGTACATGAGGATCAGTCAGGATTCATCCCGGGTAGGAGTACCTCGGATAATCTGAGGAGGGCGCAGGTGGTCTTACAGATGGGCACCAAGTTAGAGGAGGATTGGGATCTGGTCTCCCTGGATGCGGCCAAAGCCTTCGACTCTATAGAATGGCCATACCTGCTGGAGGTGCTGCGGGCATTTGGTTTCGGCAACGAATTTATCAGATGGATTGAGATCATATATAAAGCTCCGTCTGCTAATATTCAGGTGGGCGGTGGTGTGTCGGAAACTTTCTCTTTGGGGAGGGGAACCAGACAGGGATGTCCCCTATCCCCTCTCTTGTTCGCTCTTGCCATGGAACCACTGGCGGTGCGCATCCGGGCGGACCCAGTCTACCGGTGGGTGAAACATAGTAAGGGAGATGAACGTTTATCTTTGTACGCAGACGATTTGTTACTGTTTGCATCTGATCCGGATTCCTCCATTCCCAGAGCCGTGCAATTGATTGATCGATTTGGGAAGTTCTCAGGTCTGTCAATAAACTGGTCAAAATCGTACCTCCTCTTTCTGTCTCGGAACAGAGAGGATCTGGTGTACGACCACATATGCAGGGTTCCGGTGGTGGATCATTTCAAATATCTCGGAATTATACTGGCGGGAAGCCCTGCGGAGATGATAGCGAGAAATATAGCCCTCTTACTAGCGTACTTCGGGGAGAAATTTAATAGATGGAGCCAACTCCCACTGTCAGTGGCGGGAAGGATTAACCTCCTTAAAATGATAGTGCAACCAAAGTGTCTCTATATTACCCAGCATGTATTCGTGCAGATTCCTCGCTCTTTCTTCCGGTCCCTGGAATCTCTAATGATTACCTTTGTCTGGGGTTCGTCCAGATCAAGGGTCCAATTGGCCAAATTACAAAGACCCAAGGATATGGGGGGTATGGCCCTTCCTGATCTTTATATTTACTATCTGGCCGGACAGTTGAAATATTTGGGTCCATGGACACTTCCCCGAGTTGGGGGTTCTCCGGAGGGGCTCCTGGCAGAGTTCACAGGTGTGGATCTCCTGTGGCCGTTACTGACAGATCACAGGAGGTCCCCTGAGGGTCGTGTCCTCCCGATACACAAATTGGGGGCCAGGATCTGGAAAGAGGCTAAAGCCGTATTTGGATTTTATGATGTACCAACTGAGACGCCCTTATGGGATAACTTGGACCTTCCACATTTTTGTGGGTTGCCGGGGTTTGGTGAATGGAGGAATCGCGGAATAATCTCCCTGGGATCACTGGTCCGGGATGGTGAACTCCGCCCCTTTGCACAACTGCGGACAGAATTCGATTTGCCGGAATCTCATGGGTTTCAGTATCTCCAGATTAGGCACGCCTTTCGAGCTCAGTTCTCTGGTCGTGGGGTTAGATTCTCTTCCTTCCCAGTCATTGGAATTATTAGATCACAGGGCCCTGGTGGTCTTATTTCTAAACTATACTCCTCCCTCATTCGTGCCAAGGCCATGAATAATCCTCTTTCTGTCCGTGAGAGGTGGAGTGCCAGGATCCCTGAAATTGATGATGTAGTGTGGGACGACATTGTCGAATCCCACACATTGGTCTCTCCCGCTGTTAACAATAGACTGATCCAATTATATATAATACACCAAAGTTATATTACTCCCCAGAGATTGAACAAAATGAAAAAGCTGAATAATTCGGTGGGGATGGGCTGTCCGAGATGCGGGAGAGACGGTGCTGATTTCTGGCACATGATATGGGATTGCCGAGTCATTCTCTCCTATTGGAGTGAGATTGTAATGACTCTTTCCGCCATATTTCAAAAAGCGGTTGCTATGTGCCCAGTCCTGTGTCTATTTGGGGTGGTAGATGTACACTCCTGGTCCCAAGATGAGAATCTATTAATAAAGAAGGTCCTTTTTCTGGCCCGGAAGGGCATTATACTAAATTGGATGAGCACTCATTCCCCAACTAGAGCCTCTTGGATTGCATTGGTAAATGCAATAATTCCGTCAGAACAATTTGTTTACAAGACAAGAGGCTCTTCAACTAAATTTGACAAAATCTGGGGTAGATGGATGAGGTCGCCCTTGACTGGCGGATCTCCTGGTTCTCTTGCTGATAACCTACAATCGGTATTATCGCAATAATAGCCAGTAGTGTCCTGGTAGGCAGAAAGGAGACACATGTGATTCGTGATACACTATATGAGGGATACCACGAGTTCCCCGAAGCCTGGGTTGCACTCTCCTTGACGATATGGGTTCTTTTGCCTTAAGTTGGATGTGTCTCGCGGGCTAATACCTTTGCTATGTTTGATGCTCTTTGAATATGCTGAAAATAATGGACGCTGATTTGATTGATGTTATTTTATTATCCTGATGATCAACCAGTTTACATGTACACTGTCTCACTGAACAATTTGCTGATTTATTCTCTTATGTAATGTTTTACTTAACTTTCAATAAAACGAGTTAAAAAAAAAAAAAATTTAACTGAGCAACATAACTTGTTGGTTTGTAAGATATATGCATGTGTTAATAAATTCTGCTCTTGTTTGAAGTTTGCAGGCTCTAACTTATTTGCATCTTATCAAACCTGCTAAATCTGCAGGGGGTTGAATACTACTTGTAGGCACTGTATATGATATTTGTATATGTACATTCATTCTGGCACATATCACTTTATAGATTAATATAGTACACATAAATTGATAAAAAATTTATTTTATACACTTCATTAAGATTTTATATCGTTCACTGATTTATATTTGGGGTTTGCACATTTATGTATTGTATATTGCATATGTTTTAATTTATTTTTTATATATGTGCATATGTGATGTCTCTTTATATATTTATATATGTATGTATATTTAATATAATAATTTTATTTGTATTTTCTGTTTTGTTTATAATGGATGCTTTTTGCACATATTTATTGATATTGCAATTGTAAGTATTTGATATGACTTTGTAATTGTATTACTCTATATTCACTAATTTGATATGTGTTGTATATTTTATATCTTATATTGTCTTTTTATATCTAATTTCTGTAACAACTATTTGCGGTTGTGGATATGTTGATTCTTGAACTTATAGCCGTTATATGTTCCACCTCTCATCAGCAGTAACACACTGCTTGTGTGGCGCCCTGGACAAGCCAGGACATCACAGAAGCTACACCAACACACCCCACACCCCGGTTAGGCACACCAGTCACACACAAATCCTTGTTGCCTTCCTCCAGGGGCTGATGTCCACACCAGGTGGGGCGGAGCCAGGCGGTTGGACCCGCCCATCGAGGAGTTCACAGCCCTGCAGGCGGAAAAAGGACTCAGTTCAGTTTTGACCGTTGAGGAAAGTGGTAGTCGAGGAGCTGACTGACCATGTCCGGGTACGTGGCCTGGGCACATATAGCAAGGTTGGCAGACGGTGGTGACCGTCTGCAGGCGAGGCCGATTGACGCACAACCGTAAGGACCGGGGTCGGGCGGTGGCCCGCCGGTACCGGATCGGGGAGCGAAGAAACGCCAGCACCAGTCGGCAGGGCCTACGGACCCCGACCAGGCTTGGAGTCGCCGTTAAACCGGTCAAATCCGTCAGTGACGGGAACCTTCGGGGTTTCTCAGCAACCAAAGACCCGACTGAAGGCAACCGCTCAACCGTGAAGGGAAATACAGCTACCGCCCAGCTAGAGTTCCCAGGGCCAGAGCCTGCGGGCAACGAGGGGCTCCTCTAGCAGCCACACCGCTGGGGAGTGGGCTACCAGTGGGAAGCCATCGGGGTCATCAACACACCAAAGGTGCAGGGAGAGACAGTCACTGCTAACCTACCAGGAGTGATCACCGCAGCCGTCTGTGGGACCCGTCCATCCAGCCATTTGTCTGACCAGAGACTCCGTGTCCATTACTGGCTGAGTGAGTACCACTGTGCCGCCTGGCACCGCGCTGCCCCGCGACCCTGCACCTTTCCAACTCCCGCTATCCACCTTCCAGCCCTCATCACCGGGCCCCGGGACCACCAAGTTCCCCTACCCACGGAGGGAAGAGAACCATCTCAGCTGCTCCCTGTCATCGCTCCCGGGATCTCCGTCCAGAGCAGCGGTGGTGTCCCACTATCACCACGTACCGTGGGTGGCGTCACGGACTATATCCCCCAAACCCAAATCATCCCCTTTCACTCACGGGCGAGGAGCGCTGCTCGAGTCCCCGGATCCGGCCCACCGCTCGAGCCACCGAGCAGCCAGCAGCGGCGCACCCCCCGCCCGCGATAACTTGGCGTCACGAACAGGATCTTTACTGCTAGGATCGACTGCTTTACCGTCTGGTAGAGGTGCGCCTTGTGTCGCGCCAGAGGCGTCCGGACGAAAAATCGCAGAATCCACCATATTGGGCGTGAAGGGTTCCCCGCTCGAGCGTCTTCCCGAGCAGTGGAGGCGCGAAGGCCGAGGCTCTGCCCCTAAAGAGGAGGTGCCAGAAAGAAACCGAGGGGGCACGGATGGCGGCCGGCCGCATGTAGACTATAAAAGCGTGGACGCCAGGACCCTGCGGCCATCTTTTGGTTCCTGGAAGAGGCCGCCGCAGCGATGCACCGACCGACCAGCAACACCGTAGCCCCCGCGCCCGGGACCGCGGCGTGGGTGGAAGTCCGGACCGCTCAACTTCGAAACCGCCTGCAAGTCCGCGTGCAGCTCCTCTTGGAGGAGTGGGAGGCCGACATGGCGGACGTAGTAGCGGCCATACGGAGACGCGAGGTGGAGGCAGTCCTGGAAGAGCGGGTAAGCGACCCACGCCCCTGTAGCTCTATCGGGTCGGCCATCGCGGCTGAGGGACCCGGTCTGCGCCCGCTCGCCCTGCTGCCTCCCCCGTTACCCGTGTTGGCTGTTGCTGCCCCGTCACTAGGCCCGCTACCACCGCCACCGGTAGCGGTACCCCACCAATCAACCCAAGCGGACCGACCTGCAGCCAAGGCCCGTGACCGTCCTGAGCCGCTCCCTTGGAAGATGCCAAAACCCGAGGACGTCAGCGGAGAGATACCGGAGGCACCCGTAGTGACCGTGCCTGAGCCCGAATCGACTCCGGCAGTCTCCCCCGTGCGGAAAGAGGCAGAGGTCAAGCGAGAGAAGATCCCTGTGACTATCCCCCATTCCTCGGTTGAGGCTGCGTCGGGTCGTAGCTGCGAAGCAGCACCCCAGGCCATGACACTGCGGGACTTGCCACCCAGATTGCCAGTAGTGGGCAGCGTCAAGGAAGTCTCGCGGGACCCGACCCGTGCGGAGGGGCCCGCAGCAGCCCCCTATTGGGATAGGGAACAGACCCCGCTAGGCCAGGAAATCGCAGAGAGGGAGAAGAGGAAGGCGGAGCTGATAGCCCGCACGATAAGAGAAAAAGAGAACCTCCGCAGGGCCACTTTCCGAGTGCGGGGCCCAAGGTATGAAGGGCAGGTGCAGAGATTCGACGTCCGTAGGGGATACGGATTCATGTTCGAACCGGGCCTGGAGGCTGAAGTTTTTGTGGCCCGAAGAGATGTGAATGATCACCTGCCAGAGGACCACCCGGACCACAACTTGCTCCCCGGTGACCTCGTCAACTACACCCGGCATTGTGGGGAGAGAGGCTGGTACGCCCTGGGTGTCCGGCTGAGAGGAGGCCAGGGGCCTCAAGCACCCGCTCAGCCCCCTCCCCCGGTCGGTGGGGTGGACCTGAAGTGATGTCAGCGGTCCCCCGCCAACAGTTGTCCCTGTTAGGACCATCTGCATTGATGATTGTGTGAATTATTAAAAGTCTGACCGAATGATAAGGAAGAAGTAATCAACCGTTGTTCACCAGATTAGCACCGTGATTGAACCGGCCGTTGCCGGCAACTAGTCCCCGTAGGGACTTTCTGCAACCGTTGCGTAAGAAACTGCTTACAGACACGCCCGAGAACTGGCATGGCAACCACAAACTTAGTGGCATGTAAATAGTTGGCTCATACCGTAACCGCCTCCGGAGAGGCTGATTTGGGAGGATGGGCCTGGAGGAATGGATGGCCCAGGCCCGCCACTACCGTAACCGGTGGCGATCCTAATGGGGTTCAGGGGTCCCCCATGGACGTGGGTCCCCTGAAAGAGACCGTACCTGCTCGGGCAACTTGGTGCTGGACTGGGGCAAGGGGTGCTGCCCATTTTCTTAGGGGCAGCATCAGGGACAGGTTGTTTGGGTGGGGTAGAGCAGAAGCCATAACCGTTAATAAAATGTTTAGTAACGTTAAAGAAAGTGCCTCCCGTAAGGGAAGTTTTATAAAAAAAAAATGCTTGTGTTCAAATGTTTTTATCTTTTTCAGTTGTGAAAATAAAACCGGTGATGGACGGGCAGCCCGCGGACGGTCTGCGTTTTACCAAGGGGGAATGTTGCGCCCTGGACAAGCCAGGACGTCACAGAAGCTACACCAACACACCCCACACCCCGGTTAGGCACACCAGTCACACACAAATCCTTGTTGCCTTCCTCCAGGGGCTGATTTCCACACCAAGTGGGGCGGAGCCAGGCGGTTGGACCCGCCCATCGAGGAGTTCACAGCCCTGGAGGCGGAAAAAGGACTCAGTTCAGTTTTCACCGTTGAGAAAAGTGGTAGTCGAGGAGCTGACTGACCGTGTCCGGGTACGTGGCCCGGGCACATACAGCAAGGTTGGCAGACAGTGGTGACCGTCTGCAGGCGAGGCCGATTGACGCACAACCGTAAGGACTGGGGTCAAGCGGTGGCCCGCCGGTACCAGATCGGGGAGCGAAGAAACGCCAGCACCACTCAGCAGGGCCTACGGACCCCGACCAGGCTTGGAGTCGCCGTTAAACCCGTCAAATCTGTCAGCGACGAGAACCTTCGGGGTTTCTCAGCAACCAAAGACCCGACTGAAGGCAACCGCTCAACCGTGAAGGGAAATACAGCTACCGCCACAGCTAGAGTTCCCAGGGCCAGAGCTTGCGGGCAACGAGGGGCTCCTCTAGCAGCCACACCGCTGGGGAGCGGGCTACCGGTGGGAAGCCATCGGGGCCAACAACACTCCAAAGGTGTGATCACCGCAGCCGTCTGTGGGACCCGTCCATCCAGCCGTTTGTCTGACCAGAGACTCCGTGTCCATTACTGGCTGAGTGAGTACCACTGTGCCGCCTGGCACCGCGCTGCCCCACGACCCTGCACCTTCCCAACTCCCGCTATCCACCTTCCACCCCTCATCACCGGGCACCGGGACCACCAAGTTCCCCTACCCACGGAGGGAAGAGAACCATCTCAGCTGCTCCCTGTCATCGCTCCCGGGATCCCCGTCCAGAGCAGCGGTGGTGTCCCACTATCACCACGTACCATGGGTGGCGTCACGGACTATATCCCCCAAACCCAAATCATCCCCTTTCACTCACGGGCGAGGAGCGCCGCTCGAGTCCCCGGATCCGGCCCACCGCTCGAGCCACCGAGCAGCCAGCAGCAGCCGAACCCGAGCCGCGAGCGCGGTCGAGCAACGGCGCACCCCCCCGCCCGCGACACTTGACAACTGAGCTATTGCGCTCGTATGGGCGGGACAGTACCTCGGCGTGTGTTGGAGTCCTTGCGGTGGCGGGCGTGCCTCCCTGTGTGACGTATTCTGGGTGCGTCATTGGGTGGACGGGTCCGTTTCTGCTCGGGCACTGACCGCGGCGTGGTGCGTTTCCCCGGAGATCACAACTTCCGGCATGATGGTAATTTGTGGAGACAACTGATTGGCTGTCTCTTATATAAAAGACACGTCGGTCACACTATTAACCACACCCCTTCTGAAGAAGCGCGGCGGCGAAACGTACCTCAATGAGGGTCCTTGCGGTAAATATAATCCACTTATTTTGTGATCACACTGGGTGGGAACCCTTATCACTTGGTTTAAATATACTTGGAATCCTGCAGTATCGATGTGGATTGTTGGTCATTTACTATACTCCATTTGGAAGTGACATTTAATTAGTGAGGACCCAATTCAGTGTATATGTTCGCCATGGACTTTTACACATGGATATAGTTGAAGGTCCTAGGTATAGACTGCCATCTTGTGTTATTAAATATTATTACACTACATGTGAAATCATAGATGTGATCACTTGTGGATAATATGTGTATGAATTGTATCTGTTATTTATTACCGCTTGGACCAAGGTGTTTTTTGTGTCCACTTTTCCTTTGAATTTTAATCTGTTTTTTATTGAAATTTATTAATAAAGATATTTATTTGTTTATTCGAATAAATCTGTGGAGTTTCTTGTATAGGTTTTATAGGTTTTCAAACTCCATATTTACTGATTTATGGTCGGTTGTTCTTGTGATATGTAGTGTTGATAATGTAATATGTAAAGTATGATGTAAAGTATTATTATTAATTATTCTATAAGAGACAGTTCAGTGAATATCGAGTGAGAGTAAAGGCCCCTTTACACACTGCAACATCGCAAACGACATCGCTGTAACGTCACCGGTTTTGTGATGTAATAGCGACCTCCCCAGCGACATTGCAGTGTGTGACACACATCAGCAACCCGGCCCCTGCTGTGAAGTTGCTGATCACTACACATCTCTCAGGACCATTCTTTGGTCCTTTGTTTCCCGCTGTGCAGCATGATCGCTAGAAAGTCTCAGTGTGTAAAGGGGCCTTTACAGCGACTTCGTTAGCGACTTCCCTCTCAAAAAGCTGCTTTACAACGTCCCCAATGACTAGCTAGGTCGTTCTGCAGGTCCCTATCACTGTTGCATTGTTTTCCAGGTATGCCTGTTTGAAAGCTCACTAGCGACTCACCAGAGACTTTGTAGCGATCCCGGCCAGGTTGGGATCGCTGGTGGGATCGCTAGAAAGTCTCAGTGTGTAAAGGAGCCTTAAAAGGTACCGTCACACTAAACAACTTACCAGCGATCCCAACAACAATACAACCTGATAGGAATCACTGGTAAGTTGCTGGTGAGAGGTCACACAGTCAGACGCTCCAGCGATCCCACCAGCAACCTGACCTGGCAGGGATCGCTGGAGCATCGCTACACGGGTTGCTGGTGAGCTGTCACCAGCAACCAGTGACCAGCCCCCAGTCAGCAGCGACGCACTGAAGCGATGCTGTGCTTGGTAACTAAGGTAAATATCGGGTAACCAACCCGATATTTACCTTGGTTACCAGCGCACGCAGCTACACGTGCAGAGAGCAGCACACACCGCTTAGCGCTGGCTCCCTGCTCTCCTAGTTACAGCACACATCGGGTTAATTACCCGATGTGTACTGCAGCTACACGTGCAGAGAGCAGGAGCCGGCACTGACAGTGAGAGCGGCGGAGGCTGGTAACGAAGTTAAATATCGGGTAACCAAGGTAAGGGCTTCTTGGTTACCCGATGTTTACCGTGGTTACCAGTGTCCGCAGAAGCCGGCTCCTGCTGCCTGCACATTTAGTTGTTGCTGTCTCGCTGTCACACACAGCGATCTGTGCTGCACAGCGGGACAGTAACAACTAAAAAATGGTCCAGGCCATTCAGCAACAACCAGCGACCTCACAGCAGGGGCCAGGTTGTTGCTGGAAGTCACACACAGCAACATCACTAGCAACATCGCTGCTACGTCACAAAAGTTGTCCATCACCAGCTATCTTGCTAGCAATGTTGCTTAGTGTGACGGGGCCTTTAGGGATTTGAGTCCGTAGTTCATGAAGGTCGCATACAGTGGGTGGTTTGTAGCAGCAAAGAGAAGAAAGGAGACTGAGACAAGAAAGTGTGAACATCGAGGGCGGACAAAGACATGGGGTGTGAATAGTGATGAAATGAGAGGCTGATACTCGAACGGAGTGACCTGTTATGGCTAAGCAGCAGTGACTGTTACTGCCGAGACAGGTGTGTGGACCCACTTCACTACGGAGCCTAGGCTTATCCTATAGGGCCGTGACTAAATAGCTACCAGATCTTGTCTAGAGCCTTTGGTGGGGAGGTTATGTTTGTGCTGCAGGTACCGCTCCAAGGCAATCCTGGTCTCCACAGTAGCTGATCCAAATGGCAACAGTAGATGGGGTCGGAGCCACAGTGGGACAGAAACAGGATCACTGGCAGATGCTGATACAGGAACAAACGGGATGCCTGATATAGAGTGGAGAGGTTCGAGTTCAGATTCAGGTACAGACAGAATGGCTGATACAGATAGGCTAGGTTCTTGATCAGACAAGAACATGAATTCCGGAACACAGGCAGGTACCAGCATACAGGGATGGATCCAGGATTAGATACAGGAAAACAACAGGTAGATACCGGGATATAGAAACAGATCCAAGAACTAAGGCTGGTAACAAGACACGGGAACAAATACAGGAACACAGGCAGGTACCCGGACACAGGAACGGATTCAGTAACTCAGGCTTCCTGGGACACAGGAATGGATCAAGGAACAGATACAGGAAAACAGACAGGTACCGAGATACAGCAACAGATCCAGGAACTCACGATGGTACCTGGGCACAGTAGCGGATACAGGAACACAGGTGGGTACCAAGACAAAGGAACAGATTCAGGGACTCAATCTGGTACTGGGACACAGAAATGGATTCTGGAATTCAGGCTGATACAGAGACACAGGAACAGGATCAGAAACTCAGGCTGGTACAGGGACAGATTCAGAAACTCAGGCTGTTACTAGGACACAGGAATGAATTTGATTTGGGAGAATCCAATATATTTTTCCATATGTCTTTTCTATAACCAAGCTTTCTTTTTTTATATGAGTAAGAAGATAGAGACTATAAGGCTGTCAGCAGCTGATATCGTGAAACAAGGGAACAGAATGAAAATATTGATAACAATGGCCGGCTGTATCTGTGCAAGTCTAAATTTATGACAGAGTTACGTGACAAAGACTTTGCAAATCATGGACTTGAAAAACAGGAGGGGCTGGAGGGGAAGTCCCAAAAAATGGATAAACATCAAAGGCTTTCTGCATATCCTTTTAATATAACCAATGGTATACTTATGAATTTTACTAAAAGATTAACCCATTACGGTTCTATAAAAAGGCTTGTGATAATAAAGCATGTCACATGTGTTCACCTAACTGATAAAGGAATTTATACCAGCTATATTGTGTGATCTGAATTTCTTCGCTGGCTCTCCGTGACCTTCAATCTGAGATTACAACAGACATTCACTGTTAAGAAGGAGATTTCCCGAAAACTGGAATTTCTCCTTAACAGATTCAAGAATTGGTGGTGGGAAACAGGACACAAGAACTGATTCAGGAACTCAGGCTGCTATGGGAAACAGGAACAGAATCAGGAACTTATTCTGGTACAGGGACATGGGAAAGGATTAATCAGTTCAGGCTGACATTGGGACTTAAGAACGGATTCGGGAACTCATTATCAGGAAAGTATACAGTAACACAGGCAGGTATCAGAATACTGGAACAGATTCAAACATTCAGGCAGATTCGGCTTCAGAATCGGGACTGATTCAGGCCTACAAGCAAGTACTGAATCTGGAACAAGCTCCGGGGACCACACAATGAGCTTGTACCAACAAAGCACACTGGCTACAGGAGATAAAAACGTTGCAAAGGCACCTCCTAATAGGGGAGGGTGCCTTAAAATCCTGATGTCTCACAGTGATATGCTGAAGACACTTCAGGAATACGTGCACTGCCCCACAAAGAAGCAGGGAGCATGTGCACCCTAAGTGAGCTGCCAGGAGACCTAAGAGGCGGGTGCAGGTCCTTGGAGCCGGCAGCCACAGTGGCCACAGAAGCAAGAGGAACAGCTGGGCAGCCAGGGTGGTAAGTACGTCAGCATCCCTGCCACTTAGTGCAGAAATGCCGGTGGTAAATGGCCCCAGACAATTTAGAGCCGGAGGATAGGACTCTAGTGGCCAGGTCCCTTAACTGTCAAGATATCAGGTTATCCTTACTAGCACAGTACTCTAGCAGCCAGGCCCCTTATCTGTTAAGATAATGGGTTAATCTTAATTGGCGTGTAAATGTAGTCAACTACCCAAGTTTCCCTTGAGGAGTCTGGGATTGCACAACTTTACTCTAATCATGAGGGGGGCCTTAAGGAGACTGGATGTAGGACTGCAGGAAGTGAAGTCAACCGTTACAAACTGTACTGTAATGCTAGGCTGGGTTATGCAGAAACTCACAGGACCAGTAAGATTTGAGGCAACTCAGTGGGAACTTGGACTGTGTCTGAACATGCCATGCAAAACTGCAAATACTGTAATGTTCTGAAAGATATATGACCGATATCTGGAGCGTGAAGTTTTAACAGAGGATGAATCGTATGTAAACTTTAGGCCTGGAATTCAACAAGCAGGAAAGAAAACCCAGTCCCTGGTACTTCCATCAAAAGAGTGTCAATGTTGCCCTTACTTGTAGTCAAAATATATATATTTAAAACAAGAAGTTTTTGCCTCAATCTATTTACGCTAGCGGATTGCTTATGTGGCACAGTAAGGTGGAAACACACTGTACCAAAAGTTAACTTTAGTAATTAGCTATTCCCTCTCTCAGTACCATAAGTTACGGCCTGGCTCACTTGACCACCGCTCTGGAACAAATATTCATTTCTCGGTCTCTGGTTCTTGACATCCAAACCTTTGGTGTTTGACTAATCTAATATTCTTCTGATATCGATGTTCAGGCGATGATATTCAGTCTGTTCTTCTGGCAATGGTATTCAGTATTTGGGTTCATCTGTCCATGGTATTCAGATCTTGGGGTTCCTCTGATGATGATATTCAGTCTTTTGGTTCCTCTGGTGATGGTCTTCAGTCTTCGGGACCCTGTGGCAATGGTATGCAGTCTTCAGGTTTCTGAGCTCAGCCACCGTCGACATGGGACTGACCTGGCGCTAACTCTACCATCTCGCTGCCAGCCCAGCCTTTTATGCTTTGTAGCTGCAATATAGCGGTCAACTGACTCTGTTTCCCTCTAACTCTTCCCACAAGGATACACACTCCTTGCAGATCAGTTTCTGTATGCCCTGGTCCCATGGCAAATGGCAATGTTGGGTCGCAGATGTCATGAAGCAATGAAAAGAAGTACGCTGTGTCTCCTGGTTCAGGTATGTGGTTGGAGGGTCCTTCCTCTCTGCAATCCTTGCCTATCCTTCTGTCACTTTAGGCAGATAGGCAGAGGATGGAGATTGGGGCGTTACCTGGGCAGTGTTAGGTAATCAATGAGATAGATGTTTAAGCCCATCATATCGCTTTTCAATGCAAATTATTCAGTTGTGCTTCAGTTGTAAGATTGGTAAATAATGGAGAAAAAAGAAAAAAAAATCCCTTCGAGAAAGGAGAAGATTGTTAATAAGTAAAGTGCATATATTAAGATCTTAACGGGATTGTCTCACAATGGCTAAAGGGTTTGATTTAAGCCATTGAAGTTATATACCTATATAAAAGAAAAATAATATATTTCTATTCTTGCTGCTGAAGTTTTAAGAAACAGTTGTGTGTAGGTTGCATATAAATTATATTGTATAACAGTCCTGGATGTAAATCGCACCAAAAGGACAACATCTGCAGGGAGTTTGTATGTTCTCCCCGTGCAATTATTTGCTCCCACATGCTGAAGACATACGGATAGGGAATTTAGATTATGAGCCCCAATAGACAGTAATTATGTTTGTAAAAGTGCGTTGGTATATGATGCCGCTATACAAGTAAATAAATTCTAAAACCACACAACATATTACACATGTAGAAAAAAAAAAACCAAAACTGTCACATTTATTTTGAATTCTCCCTTTTAAACACATTATATTAAACAATATACAGAATAAAACTTTTTTTGTCATGTGTTAAATTCCAGCAGTTACAGCTAGTGACCAGCAGAGGGCAGACTCACACACCGTATTAAGTCACCAGTGTATGGGCAGACAGTAATTTGACAGTTTTTAGAACAATGTAAAAAAATAACTTAACAGAATCAACGTATGATTATTTATGCAGCAAGTGTCACTAACATTTGGTATGATCACCAAAAGAGTGCAAAAACAAAAAACATAAAAATACAACCTCTTATAATCCATATATTGTGTACAGTAAATGCCCTGCAATTCGGTATTTACAGAAATCAGAATCTTAAATACATAATTTAATTTTACAAGTTATAACTGTATATAAACCAAAAGGGACCGGTGACTGCCCCCGACACGCCCCTTTTAAACGCTTGCTCACAGGTTGCAGATTTTCTATAAGGATTTGCAGACAGAAAAGCCGCAGCACATGATACTAGCAGGAAAATTATCGACGTCTCATTCGCACACTGTGGAAAGTGCAGAATTTTAAACCCGCAGTGTAAAATTTTGACTAAGAATTGAACCTTTCACAAAGCATAGGGTGAAATCTGCAGATCTGCCCCATGTGGACGCATCATTCATACTGATATTCCCCATGAAAAAATTCCGGAACACATTTTCCCTTTTATTCTGTCTTGTGTTCCTCTAAGATTCCTCCTGGACATTTGGGTCCCTCCCTTCTGAAAGGGGCGTGTCTCAGTACAGTGACAGTCAGCACTGATTGGTCCATTTAAGACACCCCCACTTAACAGTTTAATCACAACTTTCTAGGAGGAACAACAGAGGAACACAATTTAAACAGAAGTTTAATAAGTGCTCCAAAAGGTTTACAATAGGGAACATGAGAGTATTTACTGAAACAGACATGTCAGGAGAGTGAACAGGTCATTTTTATGGACGGAATAGGAGAAGGAGAGAAAAAAACAAAAAAAAAAAAAAACCTATCCTGGCAGTGTCAGCCCCTTGCATAAAACAGCTAACGTCAAAGGTCACTTTAGACTTCAGATGTTGCTCTACCATTACCGGTAACTAATGATGAGCGAGTTTCGAAATAGTCGGATTCGCGATACTCTTAACAAGCACGGTCTAATACTTGCGTATTCATTCCGAATAGCGTGTGCAATACAAATCACTGGGGAAAACTCGCAATGTAACGAGTAACCCAAACGCCGTACTATTCGTGCGAGTAGCGAATAATACGGCATTCAGGTTACTCGTTACTTTGCGAGTTTTCCCCATTGACTTGCATTGCGCACACTATTCGTAATGAATCCATGAGTATTAGACTATGCTCGTTACGAGTATCACGAATCCGAATATTTCGAAACTCGCTCATCATTACCGGTAACCCTTCTATGTCAAGGATCAAAAAGGTATCACAGTTTATAGATATGGACACCTTCAACAGCTATTATTTTTTTTTCTTTGCTTTCAAACACTTCAGTTCATGCATTTTGGGCTACAAATATATTCTAATTGGTATTACTAAAAATATATATATATATATTATATATATATATATATATATATATATATTAGAAATATATTCTAATTAAAATTGTTACCAACTACAAAATGTATTAAAAATAAAAATTAATTGCTCACTGATTGAATGTCAGTTGATTCATTCTGCAGCTAACAAGCAGGACAATAAATAGCATAAGTTAAAAAAAAAAATATATATATATTTAAATGTGTTTTTTTTAAACGTTTGTACCTTTTGGCTTGCCATTTACCGTCCTGCTCGTGAGCAATATTTTTTTTTTTCTTTAAAGTGCCCAGTAGGTGTCCATCTCTTTTAAAGATACCCGTGCCACAAGCAGCATCTCCATGATGGCTTCAATAGAAGATTTTCCGGTTCCACCTCTGGGATCACTGTGTAATCAGACTTACATCAATAATCAACCTTATACATTGCGGGAACTAAGAACTTTGACATCATTATACTTTTGCAAAAGCAGCAAAAAAGTCTCCATCAGAGCGATCAGAAATCTGTTTAATAAATACATGACTATGGCAAATCTAAAACTAGAGGAGCCAACAGGCTGCTACAGGATTGGATCTGGTTTGTTTAAGAAGCTCCGTATGTTCCAAATATCAATGCTGGTTATTCCCTACAGTCACTGGGGAAGCGAGGCGGCACAATGTCACCTGTAGGGGAGGACGGATGTGGTGCTCATCACTGGAATAATGGAGCTTTTCTTTAGTATCTGTAGGTTATGTTCACACACTTCATCTTTTCATAACCCCAAAGATGCAGCGTTTTTGGCCCAAAAAAAAATAAAAAAAAAAATGCGTTGACACATTTTTACTGCATTTTGCTTAAAAATGCATTAAGTCAAATCTATTGATTGGAAGGGCTCAAAAACGCTAGAAAAACGCAAAAAAAAAATTAATATGCTGAAACTTTAAAAAACGCAGCCAGAAAAAAAATGCAGTGTAGATTGCAAAACAGAAATCTCAGACTTTGCTGGGAGAGAAGGAAATTCATGCATTTGGGTGCATCTTTGTGACCTCAAAAACGCAGTAAAAGATGCAGTGTGTGTGTGTGTGTGTGAACAAAGCCTTATAGTCTGCACTTCTAGTTTCTGGAATAACACTGTAAAAACTGCAGATGCGACAAATAAGTCTTAAAAGGGAACCTGTCAGCAGAAATTTCAACTTAAACCTAACAGATTCCCCCTCTGCAGCTCCTGGGCTGCATTCTAGCAAGGTCCCTGTTAGTATTGTGGCCCCTTTCTGACCCAAAAAAAAAAGAGTTTATATCGAGGTACCTTTTTGGCTTCTGATTCTCTAAATGTGTCACGGGGGCGGGCTGCCTGATGGCCGTTATTCTGCCCCCTGTTCCTGTATGCCGCCCCCATCGCCGATTTCTATACTTCTGGACGCCGCCCACTGCTCCAGCCATCCCCGCGCATGCCCAGTGCTCATCTCTCATGGATGAGCACTGTGCCCAGTGTCACCGGTGGTGACGTGCGCGCAGGGTTTAGATTATGGGCGGTGCTGTGATGTTAATTACCAAGCAACCGCCCATAATCGCGGGACCGCGCATTCCCCCTCGGCCTGCTTTCTGCGCAAGCGCGCTGCAGCTGAACTCACGTCACCTCCTTCCCATCTTGCCCTGAGGCAGGAAATAGATGGGAGGAGCGCGGAGCAGTGACTACACCGATCAGGAGGAGTTCAGCTGCAGCAAGAATCAGGCCGAGGGGGAATGCGCGGTCCCGCGATTATGGGCGGTTGCTTGGTAATTAACATCACAGCACCGCCCATAATCTAAACCCTGCGCGCACGTCACCACCGGTGACACTGGGCACAGTGCTCATCCACGAGAGATGAGCACTGGGCATGCGCGGGGATGGCTGGAGCAGTGGGCGGCGTCCAGAAGTATAGAAATCGGCGATGGGGGCGGCATACAGGAACAGGGGGCAGAATAACGGCCATCAGGCAGCCCGCCCCCGTGACACATTTAGAGAATCAGAAGCCAAAAAGGTACCTCGATATAAACTCTTTTTTTGGGTCAGAAAGGGGCCACAATACTAACAGGGACCTTGCTAGAATGCAGCCCAGGAGCTGCAGAGGGGGAATCTGTTAGGTTTTAGTCGAAATTTCTGCTGACAGGTTCCCTTTAAGAACAAGGCACATGGGCACCTAGCTGGCATGTTTTATGGCATTATTCTAGAGATTTGACACTGTACACAATAAAGCACAGCTTTACGGCACATGGACACAACAAAAGCAGCATTGTACATCGATTGAGTCACATAAAATATCCAATGAATCCATGTCTAGTCGCGGGCCATTTGTAGCTGGTCTTCTAGTTGTGCCATATTACTGATGAGACAATCCTCCTTTGCTGCAGAGTGGCCGGTCTCCACCCTGCGCCGTCGCTGCAGAGTGGCCGGTCTCCACCCTGCGCCGTCGCTGCAGAGTGGCCGGTCTCCACCCTGCGCCGTCGCTGCAGAGTGGCCGGTCTCCACCCTGCGCCGTCGCTGCAGAGTGGCCGGTCTCCACCCTGCGCCGTCGCTGCAGAGTGGCCGGTCTCCACCCTGCGCCGTCGCTGCAGAGTGGCCGGTCTCCACCCTGCGCCGTCGCTGCAGAGTGGCCGGTCTCCACCCTGCGCCGTCGCTGCAGAGTGGGTGGTTTCTGCTTTTGAGCAGTGGAGGCTTCTTATCAATTACTGCATGGTGTAGTGAAGCTGCATCCACCCAAATCTTGGCCCAATTCACACAAGTCCTGTTTTGGTCTAACCTTGTGCAATTATTGTGCCATTATCCAAACGGCACCAGAATAAGTTACGTAACATACAAAATAGTCCCTTATCTTTCCGATGCATTTCTGTGCCTAAAAAATATATATATCTGCTGCAGATGGCAATACTGAGTTTGCAAATTCACTTGCAGCCACGATGTTACACCAAAGGATGTATTAAACTGTACCAGTATAGAATATAGTTGTCCCATTGCCAGTGTAGGAGGATGGATGGATGGACCAGGCACGCCTGGTATCCAAAAGGAATAAAGTCAAGACCCGTGAGGAACAGGAATTAAGAGATTAGGGGAGGATACAAAAAAAACAATATAGAATGTTACATATTATCCCTAAACTAAGACATTCTTGAAAACGAAGGTGCCAACTCCACGCTTATGGCACCAACAGTGACACGGACCACTAGAGTAGGCGATTGTTCCGTACAGAAGACCATTTGCAACCCTTGGTATTGCAACGAGGTGAACAGTTTAGAACTTGGTGACCACTTTATATAGAGTACTCTTCCCAGACTAGTAGCTTAGCAACCCATAAGCTGGGGGAAGAGGCGATTAAGGGGGAGGGAGTGTCAGGTTTAACCAATCAGACCCAATAGCAGTGAAAAGTGCTCCGCTTCACTGATGAAATAAGATTTTCTCCAACAAGAACGGGAGTCGGGAAAAAAACTAAAAAAGGTTACGGAGATCAGAAAATCTTTGGTGATTAAAAAATCAAAGGGTGCAAGGAAGTTGCAAATCTCGTTATTGCCCGATAACGCAGCATTTATTTCAACGTGGCACGGTGGACATCAGGAACCGCGCACAGTCCTAGGCGTGCCATGCTGGCTTCACATGGAAATACATTCATTAATACATTGTGCAAAGGCATTGGGGCATCAGTCAGCGGAGCTCTGCCATAACTGTCATGGTCCTAGTTGATGTGCACAACTGAGAAACAGTACAAGGACGGTTTAGGTCAATGCCATGAAGACAAAAAAGGAAGAATGGTGGCACTCCAAGGAACCGGATCACACAGAGAACGTCCCCTGCATGTAAAAGTGGAGAACTGAGAATCCTGGATATGGATCCATCGCTGGTATTGGCATTTTGTCTATAGGGAGGGAAGTAGACAGATTCGGTGGTCACAGACCATTTCCATGTAGATACCAAGAAAACATTCAGCAACAATGCGAGGACGTCAGTAGTAGATTCAACACCAAAAATCTGAACGCTGTCACTGAGATTTTTTCCATATTCACAGTTGTTCCTCTTCTACATGGCAGGTCCAAGAGCGCGGCTTCAAGTAATCCAGAAACGTGGGCTGCAAAAACAAACATTATCAGTGATGAAGTAAAGAAGGGGTTAAGGTCATCAGGTCTGCGAAATCTCATACGGGTTAGACGATTCTCATGAGAAAGGTTCAAAACAATAAAGACTTGCGGAGAGGTGCGATTAACCTGGGCAGATACAGGGAGCGGGTTTATTTATGTAGATATGTATTCTGCCATTTGCCATCTTATACAGTGGGTACGGAAAGTATTCAGACCCCTTTACATTTTTCACTCTATTTCATTGCAGCCATTTGGTAAATTCAAATACTCAATCTACACTCTGCACCTCATCTTAAACAGAGAAGAAAAAAAAAAAAACACAAAACAGATGTAGACTTTTTTTGCAAATTTATTAAAAACAAGAAAAACTGAAATATCACATGGTCATAAGTATTCAGCCCCTTTGCTCAGTATTGAGTAGAAGCACCCTCTTTTTGAGTTAGTACAGCCATGAGTGTTCTTGGGAATGATGCAACAAGTTTTTCACACCTGGATTTGGGGATCCTCTGCCCTTCTTCCTTGCGGATCCTCTCAATTTCAGTCAGGTTGGATGGTGAACGTTGGTGGACGCCATTTTCAGGTCTCTCCAGAGATGCTCAATTGGGTTTAGGTCAGGGTTCTGGCTGGGCCAGTTAAGAATGGGCACAGAGTTGTTCTGAAGCCACTCTGTTCTTATTTTAGCTGTGTGCTTAAGGTCATTGTCTTGTTAGAAGGTGATCCTTCGACCAAGCCTGCGGTACAGAACACTTTGGAAGAGGTTTTCTTCCAGGATCTCTCTCTGTACTTGTCCGTATTCATCTTTCCTTCAATTGCAACCAGTCGTCCTGTCCCTGCAGCTGAAAAACACCCCCATAGCATGATGCTGCCACCACCATGTTTCACTGTTGGGATTGTATTGGGCAGGTGATGAGCAGTGCCTGGTTGTCTCCACACATACCACTAAGAATTATCACCAAAAAGTTCTATCTTCGTCTCATCAGACCAGAGAATCTTATTTCTTATAGTCTGGGAGTCCATGTGTTTTTTGCAAAGTCTATGCGGACTTTCATATGTCTTGCACTGAGGAGAGGCTTCCATCAGGCCACTCTGCCATAAAGGCCCGACTGGTGGAGGACTGCAGTGATAGCTGACTTTATGGAACTTTCTCCCATCTCTCTACTGCATCTCTGGAGCTCAGCCACAGTGATCTTGGGGTTCTTCTTTACCTCTCTCACCAAGGCTCTTCTCCCACAATTGCTCAGTTTGGCTGGACGGCCTTATCAATTGAGAGTTCTGGTGGTCCCAAACATCTTCCATTTAAGGATTATTGATGCCACTGTGCTCTTAGGAACCTTGAGTACTGCAGAAATTCTTTTATAACCTTGGCCAGATCTGTGCCTTGCCACAATTCTGTCTCTGAGCTCCTTGGGCAATTCCTTTGACCTCATGATTCTCTGACATACACTGTGAGGTCTTATATAGATGGGTGTGCGCCTTTCCAAATCAAGTCCTATCAGTTTAATTAGCCACAGCTGGACTCCAATGAAGGAGTAGAACCATCTCAAGGAGGATCACAAGGAAATGGACAGCATGTGACTTAAATATGAGTTTCTAAGCAAAGGGTCTGAATACTTATGACCAGGTCAAATTTCTGTCAAGTTTTTGTCGTTTAATAAATTTGCAAAAATGTCTACATTTCTGGGGGGGGGGGGTTCTGACAAGATGGGGTGCAGAGTGTACATTAATGAGAAATAAAATTAACTTTTTGAATTTACCATATGGCTGCAATGAAGCAAAGTGAAAAATTTAAAGGAGCCTGAATACTTTCCGTACCCACTGTATGAACTGCCTAAATTTATGTACAGATCATCATCATGAAGGGTATAAAAAGAGAATTTTACTTACCGTAAATTCTTTTTCTTATAGTTCCGACATGGGAGACCCAGACCATGGGTGTATAACTTCTGCCTCCGGAGGACACACAAAGTACTAACTAAAAAGTGTAGCTCCTCCCTCCTAGCATATACACCCCCTGGATAACCAAATATAGCCAGTTTAGTGCAAAAGCTGAAGGAGGACATCCACCCACAAGTAGAGATAGACCAAAACCCGGAACAACCGGCACCTCTGTCTACAACAACAGCCGGTGAAAACACACGGAACAAGAAAACTGCCAACAGGCAACAGGGAGGGTGCTGGGTCTCCCATGTCGGAACTATAAGAAAAAGAATTTACGGTAAGTAAACAAAATTCTCTTTTTCTTCATCGTTCCTTATGGGAGACCCAGACCATGGGACGTCTCAAAGCAGTCCATGGGTGGGAATAAACAGAAAACTGAGAAGTAGGCAAAACCTAACTTCACAAATGGGCGACAGCCGCCTGAAGGATGCGTCTGCCCAAGCTCGCATCTGCCGAAGCATGAGCATGCACTTGGTAGTGCTTTGAAAAGGTGTGCAGACTAGACCAAGTGGCAGCCTGACAAACCTGCTGAGCCGTAGCCTGGTGCCTGAAAGCCCAAGAGGCACCGACAGCTCTGGTCGAGTGCGCCTTGATCCCCGGTGGGGGAGGCACCTGAGTACTCTGGTAGGCATCGGATATGGCCGACCTAATCCAACGAGCTAGGGTCGGTTTAGAAGCCGAGAGACCCTTGCGCTGACCTGTGGTCAGCACAAAAAGAGAGGTGCACCGCCTAAGAGCAGCGGTGCGTGACACATAGATCCGGAGCGCCCGCACCAGATCTAAAGTATGCAACGCTTTCTCAAAGCGATGAACAGGGGCCGGACAAAGGGAAGGCAATGAAATGTCCTGGTTAAGGTGGAAAGGAGACACCACCTTAGGAAGAAAGTCCGGAGTCGGACGGAGAACTACCTTGTCTTGGTGAAAAACCAAAAAAGGTGACTCAGAAGAGAGCGCGGCCAAGTCAGAGACTCTCCTGAGAGAAGTTATGGCCACCAGAAAGACAACTTTCTGTGAAAGTCGAAACAAAGAAACTTCCCTAAGAGGCTCAAAGGGGGGTTTTTGTAAGGCCGTGAGGACCAGATTAAGGTCCCAGGGATCCAAAGGCCGCCGGTAAGGTGGAATGATGTGAGATGCGCCCTGCATGAAGGTGCGCACCTGAGCCAGTCGGGAGATACGCCGCTGAAAGAACACTGACAGAGCCGAGACCTGTCCCTTAAGGGAATTGAGGGATAGTCCTAGCTGCAGACCAGACTGTAGAAAGGACAGGATGGTTGGCAAGGAAAAACGCCAAGGAGCATGGCCGGAAGAACGACACCAGGACAGGAAAATTCTCCAAGTCCTGTGGTAAATTTTTGCCGAGGAAGACTTCCGAGCCTGAGTCATAGTGGAGATGACTTCGGGAGGAATGCCGGAAGCCGTCAAGATCCAGGACTCAAGAGCCACGCCGTCAATCTGAGAGCCGCAGAATTCTGGCGGAAAAACGGACCTTGAGAGAGAAGGTCTGGGCGGTCCGGGAGATGCCACGGCACCTCTACGGACAGACGGAGCAGGTCTGGGTACCAAGCTCGCCTGGGCCAGTCTGGGGCGACGAGAATGACCCGACGGCCCTCCATTCTGATCTTGCGCAGGACTCTGGGCAAGAGAGCTAGAGGGGGAAACACGTAAGCCAGACGAAACTGGGACCAATCCTGAACCAGCGCGTCTGCTGCAAAGGCCTGAGGATCGTGGGAGCGAGCCACGTAAACCGGGACCTTGCTGTTGTGCCGGGATGCCATTAGATCCACTTCCGGAGTGCCCCACTTGCGGCAGATCGACCGGAACACTGCCGGATGCAGAGCCCACTCGCCGCTGTCCACGGTTTGACGGCTGAGATAATCTGCCTCCCAGTTTTCCACGCCTGGGATGTGGACTGCGGATATGGTGGACTTTGAGTCCTCCGTCCACTGAAGGATGCGTTGAACCTCCAACATTGCCAGGCGGCTGCGAGTCCCGCCCTGGTGATTGATGTAGGCAACTGCTGTCGCGTTGTCTGACTGGACTCGAATGTGCTTGCCCGCCGACAGGTGGTGAAAGGCTACGAGAGCTAGAAGCACAGCTCTGATTTCCAGCACATTGATTGAGAGGACTGATTCGGACGGAGTCCAAATGCCCTGTGCTCGGTGGTGGAGAAATACTGCTCCCCAGCCGGAAAGACTGGCATCCGTGGTGAGGATCACCCAGGACGGGGTCAGGAAGGAGCATCCCTGAGACAGAGAGAGAGGCCGAAGCCACCACTGAAGAGAGCTCCTGGCTTGTGGCGACAGAGCCACCAACCTGTGCAAGGAAGAAATCCGCTTGTCCCAACAGCGGAGAATGTCCAGCTGCAGAGGACGCAGATGGAACTGGGCAAAGGGAACCGCTTCCATTGACGCCACCATCTGACCCAGCACCTGCATAAAGGTGCCTGATGGAATGACGGCGGGGCCTCAACAGAGAGCGCACCGCCAGATGGAGGGACTGCTGTTTGACTAAGGGCAGCTTGACAAGTGCCGGCAGAGTTTCGATTTGCATCCCTAGGTACGTGAGTTCTTGGGTCGGGGTCAGAGTGGACTTGGGCAGATTGACAAGCCACCCGAATTGAGCAAGAGTGGCGAGAGTGAGCGAGACACTCCGCTGACAGTCTGCGCTGGATGAAGCCTTGACAAGGTCGTCCAGGTAAGGAATTACTGACAACCCCTGGAGGTGCAGAACCGCAACCACTGCTGCCATGACCTTGGTGAATACTCGAGGGGCCGTGGCTAACCCGAAGGGGAGGGCCACGAATTGGAAATGTTCCTCTCCGATTGCAAAACGTAGCCAACGCTGGTGCGAAACTGCAATTGGCACATGCAGATAGGCATCTCTGATGTCGATGGATGCCAGGAAATCCCCTTGGGTCATTGAGGCAATGACTGACCGCAGAGACTCCATGCGAAAATGCCGCACCTGAACATGCTTGTTGAGAAGCTTGAGATCCAGGATGGGCCGGAAGGAACCGTCCTTTTTGGGCACTAGGAAGAGATTTGAATAGAAACCTCTGAACCGTTCCCTGGCGGGAACCGGTACAATTACTCTGTTGGCCTGCAAGGATGCCACGGCCTGAGAGAAGGCAGCGGCCTTGGAGCAGGGGGGAGTTTACAGAAAAAAATCTGTTTGACGGGCTGGAAGAGAACTCTATCCTGTAGCCGTGGGAGATGATAACCCGCACCCACTGGTCGGAGACGTGTTGAAACCACACGTCGCCAAAGTGGGAGAGCCTGCCACCGACCAAGGACGTTGCTGGCTCGGCCAGATAGTCAAGAGGAGGCTGCCTTGGTGGCAGCAGCTCCTGCGGACCCTTGTGGACGCGGCTTCTTGCGCCAGGTGGGCTTCTGGTCCTTGGCCGAGTTAGTGGACGAGGCCGAGGGCTTAGAGGATGACCAGTTAGAGGAACGAAAGGAACGAAACCTCGACTGGTTCCTGCCCTGGACAGGTTTCCTGGCTTTAGACTGTGGCAAGGAAGTACTCTTCCCGCCAGTAGCCTCCTTAATAATTTCATCCAGCTGTTCACTGAACAGCCTGGACCCAGCAAATGGGAGCCCAGCAAGGTAGTTCTTTGAGGAAGCATCCGCCTTCCACTCACGAAGGCACAAGATCCTGCGGATAGCGAGGGAATTGGCGGAGGCCATCGCAGTGCGGTGAGAGGCCTCCAGCATGGCAAACATGGCGTAGGCTGAAAAGGCTGAAGCCTGGGAAGTTAAAGCAACCAATTCAGGCATAGAGTCCCTAGTGAAGGTATGCATCTCCTCCAGAGAAGCAGAGATGGTTTTGAGAGCCCACACTGCTGCAAAAGATGGGGAGAACGAGGCCCCTGTCGCCTCATAGACAGACTTGGCCAGGAGGTCAACCTGGCGGTCAGTGGGATCCTTGAGTGAGGTGCCATCAGCCACAGATACAACTGTCCGGGCTGAGAGTCTAGACACCGGAGGGTCCACCTTTGGTGAGAGAGCCCACTCCTTGACCACCTCTGGTGGAAAAGGAAAAAACTGTCATCAGAACCACGCTTAGGAAAGCGTTTGTCAGGACAGGCTCTGGGCTTGGACACAGTGGCCTGAAAACTTGAATGGTTAAAGAACACACTCCTTGCTATCTTAGGCAAAGTAAACTGGTGCTTTTCTGCCAGAGAGGGTTGCTCCTCTGATACTGGCGGATTGAGGTCCAGTACAGTATTAATGGACGCAATCAAATCACTAACATCTGCATCCCCCTCAGTCAGATCAATGGGGCACATAGAGGTAACATCCGAGCCCCCAGTAAAGACATCCTCCTCGTCCTGCGAATCAGCTCGTGAATCGGAGCCGCGGGACGAGGAAGGAGAGGGGTCCCTGTGTTTCCTTTTAGGAGGACGGGGTCTGGGAGCAGATGAAGAATCCTCTGTGAGCTCTGGAGAACGAGCTGAAGCAGCAGGGGCACCCTGTGAAGGGGGCTGATGCATGCTCAGCATAGTCCGGGACAACTCTCCCATGGAGTCAGCAAAGGACTGGGAGATAGACTTAGTAAACAATTCTACCCAAGCCGGGGGTTCAGTCACCGGGGCCGGAGCAGCCTGAGGGACCTCTGGGGAGACTCCAGGCTGAGGCACCACCATGTTAGAGCAGGCATCACAATGAGGATATGTGCTCGGTTCAGGCAGCAGGAGCTTACATGCAGTGCATATTGAGTACAGCCTTGCAGCCTTGCTCCTAGTGTGAGACATGCTGCTGAGGTGGGTGCTCTGCAGTAAGAACACACTCCTTCAGAATAACCCCCAGAGAGTGTATAATAAAGTCCACAACCAGAGGTTGTGGCTTACCAGACCGTTTTGTGTGCCCTCCGGATCCCACAGCTCAGACCCCCCAGACAGGTTGCAGAGATGCAGCTGCCAGCGCCGATCAGTGTGAGAACGCTGATAAAATGGCGCCGGAGTGAGGAGGGGGGGCGGGGCCTAGTCCAAGAGCGGGAACCAGAGGGCCAAGGGGATATACAGGGGAGGGAAACATCTCCTCAGAGAGGAGTGTCCTCCCCTCTGCTGAACGGCCGGTGGGCGGCGCCGCACTGTCCCTCTGCATGACTGACATGCAGGGGCAGTGAAACCGAAAGTAGGCCGCAGCTGAAGCCGGGGACTAGATTTTACAATGCGGCCGGCGAGCAGGCACCCTCGGCGCGGTTCTCAGGGGAAAACCAGAGAACCGGCCGGAAATGTCACCAAACTAACTAACACACTCTCCCCAACAATAAAAAAATGCAAGGGACCCCCTGACAAGAACGTCTCAATACTTAGCTTGAGAGACGCAGGGCCAGGTCCCTGAGGGATGAGTGCTCAGTCCGGCAGATCCTGAGAGGGCTGCGGATGGAGACCGGTCTCCTGCAAAGCAGTGAGAACCGTGCTGGCTCCCACTTCAAGCCAGAGCCCGAGGGATGGTGAAGGAGCGCGGCATGTAAAGGCTCCAGCCTTGAAATCAACCTTAACAGCACCGCCGACACAGTGGGGTGAGAAGGGACATGCCGGGGGTCCAGCTTGGACCCGCTTTTCTTCCAACTCTTTAAAATCAAAAATCAGATGAGAATGCATGTGTGATCCTTCTGAACACAAAGCATTGAACTGGCTATATTTGGTTATCCAGGGGGTGTATATGCTAGGAGGGAGGAGCTACACTTTTGAGTGTAGTACTTTGTGTGTCCTCCGGAGGCAGAAGCTATACACCCATGGTCTGGGTCTCCCATAGGAACGATGAAGAAATAAACAGACACTCCAGCAACTTCAGGGAGACCCTTGAAATATACAGGCTTGTGATTTGCTTCTGCTCTCACCGGCCAGAGACCGAATCCCAGGAGATAGAGTTATGGCCGCTCTTATCCCATATATAGGCTGGTTTCACACATCAGATGTTTCCATACGTGAAGAATGGTCTGATTTCCATCTGTGTTTAGTGAGAGAGTGTCTATTTACCCCCCTTCGCCCCAATTTAGTGTGTCATCAGTATGCAAAAATTTAGGTTTCTCAAAACCTGCTCTAAAACTATCAGTAACAACACAGACACTAGATGCCATCAGCGTGCCACCTTAGCTTTCCCAAACAGCACAGTTTGACTTTAATCCAACTCATGTCTCAAACAGTTGGCTTTTTTTTTTTTAATATATATATATATATATATATATATATATATATATATATATATATATATATATATATATACACATATACATATACATATACATATACATACACACACAGGGCCGTATTTACCATTAGGCACCCGTGGTCCGGTGCCTAGGGCGGCAGATTGTGAGGGGCGGCACCTTCTGGCAGCAAAAAAAAAAAAAATTTTTTTTTTTTTTACATTTTTTTTTGTGGCTGCCGAGCACAGGGAGCTGATTGACCCCGGAACTGCCGGCGCCTGCACTTCCGGGGTCACAGGCGCGCGTCAATCAGCTCCTTCCTCTGTGCTGCGTCCACTGCTGTGTGGACGTCACATGCAGAGCTCACAGCAGGACGCCGCGGATGACGCCGTGATGGAAGCTGGTGTCAGAAGAGGATACTCACGTGAGCCAGGAAGATAGCGGCGGGCACTGGAGCAGATAAGTGGATTCATAAGGAGCGTGGGAGTGTCTCTAATGCAGACCGGAGATCTGCGCATGCGGGGAGGAGGCGGCAAAGGCTGATACTGGAGGGAGGCAGAGGCTGAGACTGGGGGGAGGCTGGAGGGAGGCAGAGGCTGAGACTGGGGAGAGGCTGGAGGGAGGCAGAGGCTGAGACTGGAGGGAGGCTGGAGGGAGGCAGAGGCTGAGACTTGGGGGAGGCTGGAGGGAGGCAGAGGCTGGGACTGAGGGGAGGCTGGAGGGAGGCAGAGGCTGGGACTGAGGGGAGGCTGGAGGGAGGCAGAGGCTGGGACTGAGGGGAGGCTGGAGGGAGGCTGAGACTGGAGGGAGGCTGGAGGGAGGCTGAGACTGGGGGGAGGCTGGAGGGAGGCAGAAGCTGAGACTGGAGGGAGGCTGAGACTGGGGGGAGGCTGGAGGGAGGCAGAGGCTGAGACGGGGGAGGCTGGAGGGAGGCAGAGGCTGAGACTGGAGGGAGGCAGAGGCTGAGACTGGGGGGAGGCTGGAGGGAGGCAGAGGCTGAGACTGGAGAGAGGCAGAGGCTGAGACTGGGGGGAGGCTGGAGGGAGGCAGAGGCAGAGACTGGGGGGAGGCTGGAGGGAGGCAGAGGCAGAGACTGGCGGGAGGCTGGAGGGAGGCAGAGACTGGGGGGAGGCTGGAGGGAGGCAGAAGCAGAGACTGGGGGAGGCTGGAGGGAGGCAGAGGCAGAGACTGGGGGGAGGCTGGAGGGAGGCAGAGGCAGAGACTGGGGGGAGGCTGGAGGGAGGCAGAGGCTGAGACTTGGGGGAGGCTGGAGGGAGGCAGAGGCTGGGACTGAGGGGAGGCTGGAGGGAGGCAGAGGCTGGGACTGAGGGGAGGCTGGAGGGAGGCTGAGACTGGGGTGAGGCTGGAGGGAGGCTGAGACTGGGGTGAGGCTGGAGGGAGGCTGAGACTGGAGGGAGGCTGGAGGGAGGCTGAGACTGGGGGGAGGCTGGAGGGAGGCTGAGACTGGGGGGAGGCTGGAGGGAGGCTGAGACTGGGGGGAGGCTGGAGGGAGGCTGAGACTGGGGGAGGCTGGAGGGAGGCAGAAGCTGAGACTGGAGGGAGGCTGAGACTGGGGGGAGGCTGGAGGGAGACTGAGGCCGAGACTGGGGGGAGGCTGTAGGGAGGCTGAGGCTGAGACTGGAGGGAGGCTGAGGCTGAGACTTGAGGGAGGCTGAGGCTGAGACTTGAGGGAGGCTGGAGGGAGGTTGAGGCTGGGGGGAGGCAAAGGCTGAGACTGGGGGAGAGAGGCTGATGCTGAGGGAAGATAGAGGCTGATGCTGGGGGAGAGAGGCTGATGCTGGGGGAGTGGGAGAGAGGGGCTAATGCTAGAGACAGAGGACAAGGGATGAGGGATAGTGTAGGGGAGTCAATATCAAGAGTGGGGTAGTGTGTGTGGGGGGGTCTCAGCATAAGCGTTAGTGTGGTGGTCTTAGCATGAGTGGGGCAACATAAAGGTCTCATTATGGAAAAGAGGAAGGCAGCATTAGGAGCTCATGGAGAGGGACAGCATGCATGGGACATTGTGAGAAGGGGGCAGCATGCATGGGACACTGAGGAGGGGGCAGCATGCATGGGACATTGTGAGAAGGGGGCAGCATGCATGGGACACTGAGGAGGGGGCAGCATGCATGGGACATTGTGAGAAGGGAGCAGCATGCATGGGACACTGAGGAGGGGACAGCAAGCATGGGACACTGTGAGGAGGGGGCAGCATGCATGAGACATTGTGAGGCGGGAACAGCATGCATGAGACATTGTGAGGAGGGAGCGGCATGCATGAGACATTGTGAGGAGGGAGCGGCATGCATGAGACATTGTGAGGAGGGAGCAGCATGCATGGGACATTGTGAAGAGGGGGCAGC